>NC_057810.1:130476043-130757836 GCF_018294505.1 Triticum aestivum | reverse complement strand
CATGGCCTGTCATGTGGTCCACGTGTCATGCTGTACCAAGGCGATGTGCGTGTCCCTCTTGAGGCAGAAGCAATACTAGTACGTGGTTTGAGATGATGTCGAACCGAAGTGTGAAATAATGGTTGCTTCGTCCGTCTGGGAAGGTACGACATTGTGATTTGATGTCTCATTGCTCATTACTAACACTGGGCCGGTACGAGTGGGGTGCGTCCCCCCTACTATTCTACACTGTTATTTGATGCTTGACACGTCGACCCGGTTGCTATATGTCCCACATGTCGGCGACATGAAGTATAGAATTCGTGAAAGGGAGAGTCAACGGAGGAGTATACTACAGAATTCATGAAAGGGAGCGACTTAGTTTTGGAAAAATCTGTTTTTACGGAGTACGTACCCACTAGGGTTTATAGGGCTCATCTAAAAACATTCATTTTTCCGTTTGATAAATCTCAATTCTAGTACTATACTAGTAGTAGTACCATTACATGTTGGATTTCGAGGTGCGTTAGATCACCCGATGCAAGCAGTGTCAAGAGGAAACTAACCAATGCATGTACAAGTTCATGGAAATTTAGTGGTAATTCATGCATTCGTTCTAATTAATGCCTTGGTAAACATAACTTCTTGAGGAAAATGAGCGTACTGTGCAAACTACGAAATTAATTCGACCACTCACCGTCTACCTTGGTTGGAGAGATTTTGAAATTGAGCCATAAACTGGAAAGGAGGGAGTAGTAACTTTTGTCTCGATTACTATCTGTGGCCTTGTATAGATGCAAATTGTATTTTTTTATAGTGGCCTTTTATAAGTAAATAGAGGGAGTACTAACCAAAGTACGTAGTAGGGACGAGGAGTAAATGGAGGGAGTAGTAAAATTTTCTCCTCGTGCTGCGAGCCACCGCGCGCGTGGGCGAGGGAGCGGGCATAAAGGTGTACAGTAGTATTCCAGCTTCACCTCATCCTACGAGCCACCGCGCTCGTGGGCGGGGGAGACGGTGTACTAAGCAAGTTTCTCCTCGTTCTACGAGTTGACGGGACACATCAAAAGTACTCCAGTGTATAGAGCCTTGCCTCTAAGGTAGGCCCCACATGGTTTGCCTCTTTTTTTAATTTAACATAACGCATCAAGTCACAATTTGTTTGTTCACCCGTGGTAGACGATCCTCCCTCCACCAAGTGGACAACCAGTACACGTGCCAAATTACCACGTGAGCTGCCTTTTTCATACAGAAATGAGCTCCACCGTGTACCCGCGCGGGTGTGGTTGGGAAAGAGACGGGAGTACGTGCGTCGTGCGTGTACCTCTTCTCTTCGTGCACGTCCCCACCTACGTGGGTGTGTGTGAGAGAGATACAAACCTAGACATAATGCGCCTTCCATCCCCATGCCTCCACCCAGTCCGACCACCAGTCACCACCACAGCACCACGCCCCACTCCTCCTCACCTTGTCTCTCATATTTCTCCCTCCATTTTTATATACAAGGGGCCACTATCAAAATTACAATTTGCAGATATACAAGGCCACTAACACTAATCGATGCAATATTAATGGTGTTTGCCTCGTGGTACTAGCAAAGGAGGACATTAATTATCCCTTGCATGCATGCGGGAGTTTGTAAAAATGCATCTTGATGTTCCGTGCAATGCACGGGCATCTTGATAGTCCATGAAAACAACACATGGCAAAATTCCACGGCGAACGAGGGATTTGAATCTGTTGGGAGGGGTTGTTTGGATCTTGCCCGGGGTAGCCAAAATATTGGCGACCCTTTTGTCCACCGGTGCCTTTGCCACCGATAAACGAGGAACGGCTCGGGTGCTCATGCTGTCATGCATCCTCCAGCGCGCACGATGGAGACGAGCTCGCACGAGCTGTGTTTTTTGTCCCACAACACCGCCTGAGCCACCCGCAGACTGACCGGCGACCCAGAAATTACGACATCCAACCGTAGCCGCACACATTATGACAGCAACTCAACCAACCAGACAAAATTCACGCAAACACATAGACAAACTGATACTCATTCACGCAACCACCAGAGTATTTCATGTAAACAACGACGGAAATCATATAAAATACCGGATTTTCACACAAACATGATGGATTTCATTACATTCAAATGAACTACGTGGTGCTAGTTCTGGACAGCACATGTATATAATACATGGCCTAAATGGTCGCCCGCTGATCGATTTGTGTTCGTCATGTCCGGCAGCACGATCACCGGACTTCCGGGAGCCCCGGAGGTATATGCTTCAGCGCAAAGGACGGCTCGCTTCCCCACTGCCCAACTGATATCATTGGCTGGTGCCGAAGATGATGGTGGCCGGCAATGGTTCAAGTTCATCACCGGCCACTACTTCGCCATGGCCGGCACCGGCTCGAGTTCATCCTAACATTGACCTCTTCCATGGAGCCCATGCGGGGTCGACGAAGGTCCTCGCAACAAAAGGATCCGGCAAGACACCTGCTGTGTACGCCGGGGTCGCCTCCGCAGTGGCCTTCATGGGACCCAAGCGGCGGCAGCCTCCCATGTTCTACTTCTGCTCGATGATGGCGGTGGACGCGGAGGCGCTGGCCACCAACTCGTCGCTCTCCGCGCGCCCGACTTCTGTCGCTGCTTGCATAGTGCGGCTGCCGGCATGGGAGTCTCAGCCACAGAAACGGGAGACGCAGTACGAGGCGGTGGCGTGGATGGCAGCAACGCCGCTCCTCGTCGAGCTGGCCTGGAGCGGCGAGTTGCTGAACCGCGCGCCGGCTTGGGGCGGCAACTGGCTCCGTCGGGCGAGGGAAGGGAGGTGGATCAGCGAGCTGCATAGCTCGTATCCGACGGGCTACCTAGACGGCTTGGATGTGGAATAACTACTCTTCGTAAGCCATTGTAAGAGTGGACAAAATGGTGGAGGAGATAGGGGAGCGGCGGAGGTGTGCGATTCTTGGCCGGCATTTGGCCTCGTTTAAATAGGAGATTAAATAGACGGCGGACGCGAGGAGCTCGGTCGGCATTGCATTTAACGCCGGCCCGGTCATGAACGGACGTGTGTCAAGAGTGGGTTTCTCGGCTTCCACACGGGCGGGTTTCATGGAGGCGTTTGAATGCGGCACGGAGGCGTGTTCAGCCTGACGTGCCGTGAGTGGCGCCCTCGACTCTGACCTAGGACACCACACCGTTCTTCCGCTGACGTGTGGGCTCTTTGGGTGCATGGCCTGCATGTCAGTGACCCAACACAGGCAGCGCACAACATAGGAACCTTTGGTGGGCCAGGGCGGTCAGAAGCGGGCATTTCATAAACCGATGATTGTTCATTGAGTGTGACGTCATCTTTTTCATGTAGTTAAGCATGTGTCTTGCGTCGTGTGCTGTGTGCATGCAGGCGTGCGAGTGTTGCGTGCATGCAAGGGTGCGTTTCAGTGTTGCATGCATGGGTGCGTACGTGCAAGGGTGCGTTTCAGTGTTGCATGCATGGGTGCGTACGTGCGTGTGTTCGTGAGTGCATGTGTACGTGTCAGTGTTGCATGCCAGCATGCATGCGTGTGTACGTTATGTGTACATGTCAGTGTTGCACGCCTACATGCGTGTGTGTCTTGCGTGCATGCATGTGTACGTGCGGGGTGAGGCTACACGTCAATCGACTGACTTTTTCATCTCTGGTCATTAGATTTTCCAGCCATTGGATACGAAATCAAGGGCCTCCAGTTTATCATCAAACTCCACCCCCAAGCCGCCAGCCACCACCGGCCGAACCGCCCGCGGCCGGCCCGCCCTCGAAACCACTCCCCACTGCCGGTCCGCCGCTGCACCTTCGAGAGAGTGGGCTAGCATATATGATCTTGAGATTTTATGAAGTCACCATAGGTGCCTCGTAGTCGAGTGGAACGTCTCCTCCCACTGAACGTACATCACCGAAAAATACTGAAATTAACACAAGATAAATGCGAGCACCGGGACTTTAACCTTGGTGGGCTCGAGAAACAACTGTCCTCTAACCATCCAACCACATGTTGGTTAGTACGACAAAATGTATCTGGTGACCGTGATGATCTTATTCTAAAGTCCAGTGACCATATCGTGCTTTCGCTTCAAATACAATGACCGTAAGTATCGTCAACAAAATACGGAGCATGCATCAAATGCAAAGTCCGTCAGTGTCATCAACAAAATATGGAGACGTATCGTGAGCTAGATACCGTTGTACTATTGTATATGCTTATTTTCTTAGTGGCCGATTGCGTGTGTGGTGTGGTGGGCACATCATTTCTAGTTGTGGTGGGTCAACATGAAGACTCATGGGTCGTTTCCATCCTGCGCCACATATAGGTTGGACCGAGACGTGTTATACGAAGACCCATGTGGAGGACTCGGCTTACAACACGAAGCTACTAGAGTCGCGGAGGACTCTATCCCCACTGGTGATAAGCCGGCTATATATGATTTGTAACCCTAGGCCCTTAGTATGTTATAAAAGCTTGGGGGCTAGTACGTCGATAGTATGCACACACGCACAATGCCTGGTATTCACGTGTACTTTGTACACACCCCTAACACTAATATACAGTACCAAGAGTAGGCTCTTTCTTCAACTGCAAGGGTCCGATCCAAACTAGGGTAAAACTTTGCCTCGTATTACCATCCAGCCTAACAGCCAGGGATATCTTTCCGAATGATATGATGAAATCATATCTGCCAACTACTATTAGAGAGGTGTGTCGGGGGGGGGGGGCAATGTGTGCGAGAGAGGCCTAAAGATAATGTGCGTGCGGGAGACACGTAGGAACATATATGTGCGTATAGAGGGCTAGTAGAGACTGTGCATGTGTATATATGCATGTGAGAGAAATAGTGTTTTCCAACTGAGATTAGTGAAAAGAGTGATACATAGTATTCAGAAAGAGAGATAGAGAAACAGAGAGAGCATGTGCAGGAGACACCCCGACACCCTGAGAGAGATTGTGAGCATGTGTGAAAGAGAAATGCCGATGCATATAAAGTGTGTGCACTTATGCGTTAGATAGATAGATATCTACATGTAAAAGGCGGTTCTACACATTAAATTAAAATATAAATGGCATTATTATTTTTGGATGAGATCATGAATTTTGCAAAATTGCGTATGGATGAAAATCGGTCTATCAGACACCCATACTCTATTGAATTCTAGCATGTGCATGTGTTTATTTCATATTATCGATCCATAGAGTGAGAGCGGTTTGAAATACAGGCAATGGATTCTTTTTCAATTCATATATAAACATTAATTAGTGCACTCCATGTTGTTAGTGTGAAGCACTTTATATATTTGTCACTTGCATGGATGCATTCCAAATTGCTAGCTACGAAATAAAATACATGTCAAATTCAACATAAAGGGGGTTTCGAAGATTTGTATTCATAGGAAGTGCATTCATCTATTTGAACCCGAGAGAATGGCATTTGTAAAAAGGGGCGTCAGATGTAAAAGGGGGCATCAATCTTTGTTGTGAGTTTGAACATGGTATATATATTCATACGCATATCTAACTTTTTTTTTGCAACCAAGGAGATTATACCTGGAACCATGCATGAACTGAGGTAAGTTGCATATTTTTTAATATATACTCATGTACAATGTATATTAAAATGTACACCCTCCATTCCAAAATAATCGTAGCTTTAGGATTTTCAAGAGTAATGATTTGTGAAGTTTGACAAATCCTGAAAGTTCAATTCAAGAGAACCGAAAACGTTAATGCTTCCGCTCCCAAATATTGAATGAAGCGCCAAATAGGCCTCTGGTCACCCGAAACCGCGCGAGACTAATGTTTTGGTGGTAGGAAATTACTTTCCTGACTCTGGCCCGTGTAGCCTATCGGCCCAATGTCCAAAGGTCTAAACCGGGGTAGGTTTGTAACTTCACCAAGACGCTAGTCTCAACCGCCTCCGAGAAGCATTCATACGCTGTGGGCGCCTAAACACCCATGCGCTCGGCCGAAATCTATCCCGCCCACATTTGGGATACCTGACATGACTATCCTACCCCCAACCCGCAATATGTCTGAAATTTTAGATGGGGGCAAAGTTTGTAACTTTCCCCAAATTTCAAACGAGCGCGTCTCAAACCGAAACATTGTTCCCCCTTAGTTCCGCGCCTCCCTCCGTTTCCCCATTCATACTCCTCAGGCGCGAAAGCGCCCTCTCCACCAGCCGTGAAACCCCAACCTCCTCCGTCCTCCACCCCATAGTGGCCAATCCACCGCCCCCTCCTCCATCAGCCAGAGCCGGTACCCCGACGTCATCGTCCAACGCAACCGCAACCGCAATGCCCTCAAGGACTTAGCAGCTGAAGCCGAGGCAGAGCTGCCTCCACGACGCCGATGCCGACGTGCACCGTACCAGAACCACTCCGACCATGCCGTCCTACGCCTCACTACTGCGGCTCCACTGTCGCAACCATCCACCGCACCGGAGCTGTTCCCGCTACACCATCGTTCGCTGCCTCGGATCTGCTTCCCCGCCGCCGACAGACGGCCACCGCACCAAACTCAACAACTTGGCCATGGGTTTCTCCAAGGCTGCACCGTCCTCCACAACTTCTGGTTTCCGACAAACAACAAGATCGTTGGAAAAAACAGAAGGAGGACACAACACTGCCAGCAAAAAGAGGTACTCCTCTTCCCTTATTCGTGCAAATCTTACGTCTCCGCTCACACAGTATTCAACCCACGAAAGAAACTAGTTGAGCGCTTCTTACTGCATCTTCTTCGTGATACTAAATGCACAAGGTTTCCTCCCTTTTACTATTTCACCTTTGCTAGAGGTCAGTAGCCCGCCTGGATTTCAATTCAGGGTCAGTCGAACCGCAATTAAAAGAAGCAGCACCCGCTTAGGCGCGCGGAGCACCTAGTCTGCCTATTCCCCGGGGAAGCGGCGCATCGGTGTCTATCATAGGGGTGTGGGGCGCAGGAGCTGCTTGCGCCCGATCTCGAGGTCGGCGGGGCTTGAATGGATGGTCGGGTGGGGCGGTGCCAAGCACGGCGGTGCGGTGAGGTCGAGGGGAGGGCACAGGCAGGGGAGGAATACTGGGCCGATGGTCGCTGGCGTTTCGAGGAAGATCGTTAACACTGACTGGCTGGAGGTAGATGAAGGCGATCTCCCCGTTCTTTGTACATCGGATGGTGCAGAAAAAATGGACTGACCTATTTGCTTTCAGTCGACTGTTATTTTCATAGAATCCTGTAGTAATTGAGTGTGGCATGCATGTTGTAGAGCTATCATATGTCTCCCGTCATTTATTTCTCACTGACCTGCTATCTGCTACCTTTACACTGTACTAATTGTGCACACACTTCACCCATACTCACACTATTGTTTTTTTATGCATGGGTATTTCAGACTCTGACGCAGTGTTGATGAATGCAAAAAAGAAAAGACAGAAGTCGCTCCAGTGTAATTCGAAGATAAGCAGTAAGTGTTTCAACGCTCTAATGGGTGCAGTGTCAGTAGTTGGAGACAGTAAAAGTAGCTCTGCAGTTGATGATCTCAATTGCCACACACAACCATCCCAGGTGCTTGCTTTAACTTCACGCTGTCAAATGTGGTTGCATGTTGCATATGGTGTCTAGCTTGTATTGCTTCCAATTTGGTTAAATTGCATCTGCTTACTTTACACATTATACCTTTGATAATGACATGCCTTCCTGTTTTTGATACATACTACATATGTCTATTAACCATGTTCGTACATCAAACTAATGCTCTTTTGTATCCCTTGTCAATCACTTATGATGAGACAGTCACCCGGGTGGGTTACTGTGAGACGCCCTACTCGTTTAAAGAGTGAAGTGTCATCATCCCCACATTATTCTCAAGAAACAACAAGGCTAAATGAAGATAGTCAACGTAGCTCTCTAGTTGATCACCGCAATTCCCCCACACCACCATCGCAGGTGCTTGCTCTTACTTGGCAGTGTGATATGTGGTTGCATGTTGAATATGGTGTCTACCTTGTAATGCTTCTAATTAGGGTAAATTGCATCTGCTTAGTTAACACATTATACCTGTGAATATGACATGCGTTCCTGTTTTTGGTACATACTACGTATTTCTATTAACCATGTTCTTACATCAAACTACTTCTCTTGTGTATCCCTCATCAATGCTCCTAATTTGTTAAATTGCATCTCCTTAGCTTACACATTATACATTTCAATATGACACGCCTTCCTGTTTTTGGTACATACTACATCTGCCTATCACACCATGTTCTTACATCAAACTACTGTTCTTGTGTATCCTGCGTCTATCGCTTATGATGAGTCAGTCACGCGCATGGGTTAATATGAGACGCAATACTCTTATAAAGAATGCAATTTCATCCTCTCCACATGATTCTCAAGAAACATCAAGCCCAAATGAAGATATTGAACGTTGCTTTGTACCTGAAGACAACACTTCCCCTACACCACCATCACAGATGCTTTCTCCAACTTCGCAGTGTGATATGTGGTTGCATGTTGCATACGGTGTCTATCTTGTAATGCTTCTAATTAGGGTAAATTGCATCTGCTTAGTTTACACACTATACTTGTGAATATGACATGCCTTCCTATTTTTGGTACACACTACATCTATGTGTTAACCTTGTTCTTACATGAAACTACCTCTCTTCTGTATCCTGCATCAATTACTTACGATGAGTCACCTTTATTCGTTGCACATTGCATATTATTTCTAGCCTATTGCCATGTATTGCTTCTAATTTGGTCAAATACATTTGTTAGGGCACCCTTTTAATTTGGCAGAGTGATATTGGTTTCATCTTTCATATGGTTTCTTCCTTGCATTGATTCTAACAAGTTCAAGCACCTTGTGCTTAGTTTACACTTTATACATCATACATGTCAATATGTCACGCCGTCCTGTTTTTCATACATATTCCATCCTCCTATCATGCGGCTGCCTTACATGAAAGTAGTGTTTGTCAGTATCATGCATCAATAAGTTCTGAAGAGCAAATTTTATTCATTTTTCTTGTGGGTTTGACTTGACAAGGCAAAATCAAGAAAGAGGAAGGAAAAGAGTAAGGAAGTCGATGATGGTGGTCCTCTGCAGCAACGTAAATGGAGCATTTGTACCGATTCTCCTTGTACTGATAGTGCATTACATGGTCCAAGTCTCCGCTCCCCTACTCCACCATCCAAGGTGCTTGGTCTAACTTGGCAGTGTGATATCTGGTTGCATGTTGCATATGGTGTCTAGCTCGTATTGCTCCTAATTAGTGTAAACTGCATCTGCTTAGCTTACACATGATACATGTGAATATGACATGCTTTCCTATTTTTGGTACATACTATATATATCTATCACACCATGTTCTTACATGAAACTACTCTTCTTGTGTATCCTGCATCAGTCACTTATGATGGTACACCTTTAAGTTGGTAGTGTGATATTGGTTTGCGTCTTGAATATGATTTCTAGCATGTATTGCTTCTAGTTTAATGAACGCCACCTATGACGAGACAGTTTTAACTTGGCAGAGTGATATTGATTGCACCTTCCATATGGTGTCTTGCAGTGTTTCTAATTTGTTGAAGTGCCTTCTGCTTAGTTACCACATCATAGGTGTGAATATATCAAGCCGTCCATTTTTTCGTACATATTCCATCTTCGTATCATGACTTTGCCTTTCATCAGAGTAGTGTTCGTCAGTATCATGCATGAATGAGTTCTGAAGAGCGAATGATATTCCTTTTTCTTGTCGGTATGACCTCACAATGAAAAATCAATAAAGCTGAAGGAAATTGGCAAGGCATTGGATGATGGTGGTCCAGCAACTGAAATGGAGGTTCTCTACAGATTCTACTCCGCCATCCTCCCAACAAGATTCGCAAGACAATCTAAGGCTAGACAGTCAATGTAGCTGTGTAGATGATGAGCACATCTCCCCTACTCCACCATCACAGGTGCTTGCTCTAACTTGGCACTATTATATGTGGTTCCATGTCCCGTATGATGTCTAGCTTGTGTTGCTTCTAACTTTTTTGAATTGCATCTGCTTACTTTACACATAATGCCTGTGAATATGACATGTGTTCCGGTTTCTACATCAGACTACTATTCTTGCATATCCCGCACCAGTCACTTATGATAAGGCACCTTTAAGTCGCCACTTTGATATTGGTTGTGTCTTGCATATGATTTCTAGCATATACTGCTTCTAATTTGTTGAAACACCATATAGTTTGAACTTGGCAGAGTGATATTGGTTGCATCTTTCATATGGTGTCTAGCTTGCAGTGCTTGTAATTTCTTGAAATGCCTTCTGCTTAGTTACCACATCATAGGTGTGAATATGTCACACCATCCTGTTTTTCATACATATTCCATCCTCGCATCATGTGTTTGCCTTTCATCCGAGTAGTGTTCGTCAGTATCATGCATGAATGAGTTCTGAAGATCGAATTTTATTCCTTTTTCTTATCGGTTTGACTTCACAATGCAAAATCATTACAGCTGAAGGAAATTAGTCCAGTAGTGGATGATGGTGGTCCTTCGGAGCAACTCAAACAGGGGGTCTCTACAAATTCTACTCCGCCATCCTCCTAACAAGATTCGCAAGACAACACAAGGCTAGACAGTCAACGTACATGTGTAGATGATGAGCACATCTCCCCTACTCCACCATCACAGGTGCTTGCTCTAACTTGACACTATTATATGCGGTTGCATGTTGCATATGATGTCTAGCTTGTATTGCTTCTAACTTGAATTGCATCTTCTTACTTTACACATAATGCCTGTGAATATGACACGTGTTCCTGTTTCTAGAACATATGTGTACACGATGAGCACATCTCCCCTACTCCACCATCACAGGTGCTTGCTCTTACTTGGAACTATTATATGTGGTTGCGTTTTCCGTATGATGTCTAGTTTGTATTGCTTCTGATTATGTTGAATTGCATCTGCATAGCTTACAACTTATACCTGCAATGATCACTTACCCATAAGACACATTTAACTTGGGACTATGATGTAGGTTGCATCTTGCATTGTCTTCTAGCTTGTACTGCTTCTAATTTCTTGAAATGGCACTTACGATGAGACACTTTTTACCTGATAGAGTGATATTGGTTGCATGTTCATATGGTGCCTAGCTTTCATTTCTTCTAATTTTTTTGAAATGCCTTCCGCTTACTGTTTTTTCATACATATTCCATCCTCATATCCTACGTGTGAATATGAAACGCTGTCTTTTTTCTGTATATATTCCATCCTCCTGCGCTTGCCTTACATCAAAGTAGTGTTCGTCTGTATCATGCATCAACCAGTTATGCAGAGCTAATTTTATTCAGCTTCTTGTGGTTTTGACTTCATAAGGCAATATCAGAAAATAGGAAGGAAAAGAGTAAGTTAGGGGATGTTGGTGGTACTCCGCACCAACGCAAACAGAGACTCTCTAGATTTGCCACTGCTACTGCTAATGAAGTTGAAGTCCCAAGTCTACATGATGAGTTCATCTCCCGCACTCCACCATCGCAGGTGCTTGCTCTAAGTTGACAGTGTGATAATTGGTTTCATGTTGCATATGTTGTCTAGCCTGTATTTCTTCTATTTTGATTAAATTGCACCTGCTGAGTTTATACGTTATACATGTGCATATGGCATGCCTTTTTGTGTCTAGAATACACTGCATCTATCTATCATACCATGTTCTTACATCAAAGTACTGCTGTTGTGTATCCCACATCACTAACTCATGATTGGACGCTTTTAACATGGCAGTTTGATAGTGTTGCATCTTGCATTGATTTCTACGTTGTACTGCTTCTAATTTTTCGAATTGCCACTTATGACAAGACACTTTTAACTTGGCAGAGTAATATTGGTTGCATCTTTCATATGGTGTCTAGCTTGCATTACTTCTATTTTCTTGAAAATCCTTCTACTTAGTTTGCACATTATAGCTGTGAATTTGTCATGCCGTCCTGTTTTTCTTACATATTCCATCCTCATGCGGTTGTCTTACATAAAAGTATTGCTTGTCTGTATCATGCATCAATGAGTTTTGAAGAGTGATTTTATTCTTTTGTGTTGTGGGTACAGCTTGACATGGCAAAGTCAAAAAAGAGCAAGGAAAATAATATAGTAGGGACTGTTGTTACTCGTCGGGCGAAACGGAAAAGGCTCTGCTGTCGAGATTCTCCTGGTGCTTATAGTGTAGTAGAAGGTCCAAGTCCACCTACGAACACAGTATCACCTGCTCCACCAGCTGCAGCATCCGCTTCAACTATACCAGCATCTCAACCAGTTACTCGTTCGTTTGCTCCGGAACTGGCCAGTTCCCAAGCTGCCTTCACACCTAACACTACTGCCGAAGCACTGTTGACACAACATGACTTGGCAAGATCAAGTGAACCTCATGAGCATCAACACCAAGACGGTACCTGACCGAGTCAAGTTGCAGTTGCATGCTCCTTTATATGTACTCTCATAGTTTGATGTACACTAACAGTTTCCATATTCGTTGTTAAACTAGCACCACGGTGCAAGCGGAAACAGACATCAGGGATAATGCTTGACAGATTAACAAAATCTAAAGGAGGAAGAATGGAGATCCATTTTGAGGCAGGTTTAAAAAGGCCACGTGATGCTACAGAGTCAGCCAAGTTAGTATCAGAGGTAGCCGTTGCCGTTAGGTGTCATGCGCGTATCCTCCCAACGTGGATCCAGTACAGGAATGAGAAAGACAATACCCAGCTTAACACCTTCCTTGACCATTTATCTGTAAGTAGTGTTATTCATCGCAATTAGTAATATTGTCTTGCTCTGTCCAATACTTTCTAGCTTCCTCCTAATAAGACTCACATTCTTTTTTCAACAGATGAGGTTCAAGTTGGATCCGAAAGATGATGCAACTAAACAAGCATGCACTCATGTTTTTCAGTCTGCTCTGCGACAATATCGGTACCACCTTAGAAAATCTCACTTTGAAGGCAAGGCTAACAATGAAATCGCCCAAACATCTCCAGTGGAATATATTACAGATGAAGACTGGACAACCCTCATTAAACACTGGTCTGATCCAAAGTATCAGGTAGGCTATATGTATTTGATCAGACCACATATTGAACTTGTATTTATGTATGTGCCTTACAAGTGTATCTTCTTCTAGGCTAACTGTTTGAAGAACAAAACCAACCGTTCTAAAGTGAAATTCCAACAGACAACAGGATCTCGTAGCTATATTGCACACTGCGAGGCTCTTGTAAATAGCTCCTACTTCCTTCTTTTTTGTGCCATATTATCGTATCTATATTGACTTGTGCCAAATACAGAGGAAAGCCCGTGCGGACCAAAAAGAACCTGAACCGAATGCACTGCAAATCTTCAAGGATTGCCACACCAGTAAGATGAAGGGCATGAGCACACCAGTTCAAGCCACTGTTGTATGTCCTTACTCCTCCTGCCTTGAACTGATTGGTACTGTGATGTGTTCATTTAACTACTTGGTTTGCAACCAATGTCAGTTACTCTGTTCACTTTTATACACAGTTGTCTTAACGTATCATTTCACCTTACATGGTTTAAAAGAGATGAAGGATATTCTTTTGGTCTTGATCTGTAATCTAGTTGTTATGTTCACGTGCGCACACAATGATAAAATAGCCTGTTTGTTTTATATCTGTTTGCCCATGATATGAATGATGGCATACTATGTTCATCCTACTTTAAACTAGGTCTCTTTATCCTTAGATGTCAATGAATGTGAGGAAATAGACAATATAGTAGGCATGCTACATGGACATATGTTCCGAAAGTGATTTTATTATGTAGTTGGCACTACAATACATGCTAATGTATTACAGTAGTTCACCAAAATAAGTTATGTATAAACCTTTAACCTACTTTGTTTGTTTTTGTCTCATTAGTAACTCACTGGTACACTAATCTACAAGTTCAAACTTTCAGGAAGCTATGGAACAAATGATTGAACAGCCACAACCACCTGAAGGTGACGAGGCTACTACAGGCACAATGTCACCTCTTGCTGCAGTGCATCATTATCTCTCCACTAACAGTGCAAAAAGCACCTTCCTGCGTAATTCTGGGTTGGTTGTCAAGGTAACCTCGTCCAAATCGCCTACTGAACAAAATCTTCCTGCTAGACAGAGTGATATATCTGTGCTCCAGACACAAGTCCAATCCCTAATGGACGTTGTTTCAGAAACAAGAATAGTGGTTGAGAAATGCCGTCAAGAAATGAATGGTTTTGAAACCAGACTATCAGACATTCGCTTTGTTGTTGAAGAGTAATGGCGGAAAAAAGGTGGAGATCGTGCTGCTCCATCAGATTCTACAGCCTGAAACATTAGCACTCAGGTCAAATGATCTGTGCTTCTATACATCTGATGGTGCTTTTATTTGGAAGGACTGTAAATTTTATGCCAATAGGCCTTTTGTTGTATGATTGGAATTTATTTTGTTGTGATACAACATTTATGATGCTGCCACAGGCTACAGTAATTATGACGCTATTTTTGTATAGTGTAGGTTTATCTTAGTAATGTATTCGGACGAAAGCTTCGTAGGAGCCCAACATGCCAACATTCGTCAGGCCCATTCCAATTGGGCTAAAATCGATTACGGGCCAAAATTGGCATGTAGCCCACTAAAAATATTTGGGCTTAAATTAGCATAAGCTTTCAAATTTTTCTGGTAGGCCTGTGCCCATAGTGGGCCTTTAACAGGACTAAACATAATTTGGGCCCTTAGTAAAAGTAGGCTGTTTAGAGGTGTAAATATGTCGAGCCCATAAAAAACATGGGCCTTTAATAGACCGAAAGTGAGATTGGGCCCTGATTGTGCCAAATAACCCACTGGACTTAGCAGGCCGAAATGGTGGCCCATTTACGATGCGGATATTTGACAGGCCGAAATTCGGACGGGCCGTAAATGCGCCGACCTAATACACGGGCCTTTAATAGGCCGGAACTTCGGTCGGGCTAGATTATCGTCATTTTTATATGGGCCGTTAATGGGCCCGATATGACATTGGGCCACATATGGCCCATGGTTTACATCCGGCGTTAACGGGCAGAAAATAACAACAGGCCGAAAGTGGGCCAAATCTATAGTGGGCCTCTAACAGGCCGAATGACAAACATGGCCGAGTATGACCCAAATCCTTCACGGTCGTTTATGGGCCGAAAGTTTTGATGGCCTGTAAATGAGTCCAAATGAAGCCGGACCTTTAACAGCCCGGAAATACACCGGGCCGTAATTCGGCCCAATTACTTAGCGGACTGTTAACGGGCCAGAAGTGACCATGGGCCGCATTGATGACAAGTTTAGACCAGGCCGTTGACGGGCCGATTTGACAGAGAATGTTGGGCCTTTAGCTCGGTCGGCCCATTATGGTCTGCAGAATCTTGTGGGCCTTTAGCTGGGCCGACCCATTTTGGTCCGCAAAATCTTGTGGGCCTTTAGCTGGGCTAGCCCATTATGTTCTGCTAAATTTTGTGGGCCTTTAGTTGGGCCGGCCCATTATGGTCCGCTAAATCTTATGGGCCTCCGGTTGGGCCGGCCCATATAAACTTTGTGGGCCACTTTGGGGCCGGTCCACGTGTCAACATATCATAGGCCCATCTCGACCGTTGGATGAGTGACACCTGTGCCAACGCGGAGCTGACACGTGGATCCGTCAGCCAATGAGAATTTTACACGTGGAAAATCAGCATTGGTCGTGGCTGTTAACGGGTTATCAGATCCAAAATCCGACCCGATAGCTTAATGGTGTTCCGTTACGGTGGATGCCATGTGCCGGTCACCCTTGACGAAAGAACTTCTGTGACGCATGATTTATTGTCATGGAAGTGGACACTTCCGTGATGATAATTTTGGTAATGTCATGGAACACTTCTATGACAACACAGGTATGCTTATCTTGATTCTGTCATAAATTTGTCACGGATGTACATGCATGACAAAAAACGTGACCTACTATGACAAAGACGTATCATCACGGAAGTGTATTTTTTTGTAGTGGAGGTTGTTGGCAAGGTTTGGGAGGCGGGGGTGCCCTCGCCAGAGAGAATCGTGCCAGAGCCCGAGGCGGATCGGGGCAGCCGGAGTCGAGGGGTGGTGCTTGGTCGCAGGCGAGCTCGGTGTCGCTATTTATAGCCGTCCCGAGTCGGTTGCCAAGAACGGGATAACTCCGGCGAGTGATTACGGCGAGGCGGTGGTCGGGCTGGAGGTTTAGGTGATTGGGCATCATCGAGTTGGTCCACTGGTGCCGTTCAAGGGCTAAACTTGGCATGACTTGGGTGATACTCCAAGTTCTCGACGGAACGGCCTCGCAGGCACGTCGGCGGCAGGGAGCGCGCCCTGTGCTTTCGAGCCCATGCTGACGGCTCTACAACACGCACAGGGAAGGGGATGGCCACGCGGAGGCTTCTGGTGGTGTGGGCGATGCTGGCCGGCGCTGAAAGGCAGGGCTGGCCCCTGTTGGCCGCCACTGGTGGTTCTGCCACCGCGGAAAACGCCGGCGATGGCGAGACACGTCGCCACCGACACTTGCGCCCGTCCAAACGACCGTGCGGCGCACTGGATAAGGCGGAGAAGCAGTGAGCAAGGTGCCAAACGTGGGCACTGGCAAGATTGATGCCACGCTCTGAAGAAACGACATTGACGACGGAACTGAATCACTAAACTTTATGAATTTGAAAGGAATAGTGCATGCCAGGTGCTCGACGAAATGTTTTTGGCATGTGGAAAAAATTTCTAGAGTTTGGGCTTGGTGAGGTGGTCTCTTGAAGCATCTGGGGACTGCCTGAATTATCTCAGATTTTTAGGAGAAGAAAAATAATGAATTTCATCAAAAATGGCAAATCTGGTTCAAACTTGCAGCAAGCACATTTTGAAAAATTTGAACTGTGGACCTGTGGATCTTGATGGATCTTGGTTGAGGGTACTAAGGACTAGCCAGAGGAGTTTATTTGGGACCAAGACTCAAAGGTATTCTGGTGGTTCCATTGTAAATCATCAAGGCCCAAAATACATGACAAAAAATGCTTTTGAGGGAAAAATAAATATTTTTTTAAAGGACGTAGAGACTCTGGAATGGGATGCTTGACTTGACCCAAAGTAGTGAGAGGATTTGGAAGAAATATTTCAACATGGGTCGTGGCAAGAGAAATTATTTTTGAGTGGGAAGGAATAAACCCATAATTTTTATAGAAACTCTTTTTAATAAAAGAAATATTAAAACCACCCAAGATTATTTGTGTTGACCCAACACATGTTGAAGAATCCTCAAGACCAAAAACCAATATTGAGAAGAGCTCCAAAAAATATTTGTCATAAAAGGTTTTGAGAAGGAGAGCCCTTCTTTTAGCAAAAATTCAAATAACCCCCTTTAAATCAAAAAAAGAATTTAATAAAAAACAAATCAAAAAAATTTGGAGTGTTACAACACCTACCCCCTTAGGAAAAATCTCGTCCCCGAGATTTCAGATGATCCTCAAATAGGTGTGGGTGCTCTGTCCGAAGAAAATCCTCTCTTTCCCATGTTGCTTCATCCTCGGTGTGATTGCTCCACTGAACCTTGAAAAACTTAATTGTTTTCTGACGGTCCTCCTTTCAGACTCCTCCAATATTTTTACTGGATGCTCCCTATATGTGAGGTCTGGTTGCACATCAATGCTCTCATGAGACACATGCTTCTCTAGGTTGCTTACACATTTCCTCAATTGTGAGATGTGGAACACGTCGTGGACGTTTGACAGTTCCTTGGGTAGGTCTAGCTGGTAGGCTACTGTGCCTCTTCGTGCAGTCACACAGAAGGGTCCAATAAACCGTGGAGCTAGCTTTCCTTTAACTTTGAATCCTTCCAGGCCCCTCATAGGAGATACTCGTAGGTACACATATTCACCGGGTTCAAAGCTGACTTCGTGATGTTTTTGATCGTAATAACTCTTCTGTCAGCTCTAGGCTGTCTTGAGTCGATCCTTGATTAGTCTAACCTTCTCCTCAGCTTCCTTGAGTATGTCGGGGCCGAAGATACGACTGTCTCCCGTTTCTGACCAATTTAATGGGGTACGACATCTTCGCCGGTACAAGGCTTCAAAAGGTGCCATTTGCAGACTGGCTTGGTAACTGTTGTTGTATGTGAACTCGGCATACGGCAAGCTTTCTTCCCAACTGGTTCCATAGGTGAGAACACATGCTCTTAGCATGTCCTCTAGAATTTGGTTCGCACATTCAGTCTGTCCTCCAGTCTGGGGGTGGTATGCTATACTGAATACTAGTTGAGTTCCCAGAGCTTGTTGTAAATGATCCCAAAATCTAGAGACGAATTGAGTGCCTCTGTGAGATATTATAGTCTTTGGAATCCCATGTAGATAAATTATATTGGAGAGATAAAGCTTGGCAAGCTTCTGAGTGGTGTGGGTTGTCATCACTGGGATGAAATGTGCCACCTTAGTTAATCTGTCTGTGATGACCCATATGGCATCATTTCCGTGGCGTGACCGAGGTAGTCTGACAATAAAGTCCATTCCAATTTCATCCCATTTCCACTCAGGTATCTTGTTTGGCTATAATAGTCCTGCTAGTTTTGGGTGCTCAGCTTTAATGCGCTGACATGATGAATCACAACATGCAATGAATGTGGCTATATCCCTTTTCATACCGTGCCACCAAAATTTTTCCTGAATGCCCTTGTACATTTTGGTCCCTCCAGGATGGATTGAATATGGAGCGGTTTGACCTTCGGCTAGAATTTGTTGTTTGAGGTCCTCTATATTTGGTACGCAAAGTCTGTCTCTGTACCATAATATTCCCGTACCGTCTATGACGAATTCTGAGGCCTTGCCCATACTCACTTTTCTTTTTATGCCTTCGATGCTGGGGTGTCCAGGCTGAGCCTTCTTAATCTGTTCCATTAGGGTGGGCTGTATCTCCAAATTTGACACGTTGCCTTCAGTGACCAACACTAAGTTGAGTTTGGCGAACTCCTGCTGAAATTTAGGTCTCAAGTTCTGTAGACTATCGTTGCCCGAGCTGGGGTTTCGACTAAGAGCATCTTCCATTACATTCGCCTTTCCTGGATGGTAGTGAATGCCAACATCATAATCTTTCACTAATTCCAACCAGCGCCGTTGTCGTAAATTGAGTTTTGGTTGTGTGAAAATATATTTGAGGCTTTTATGGTCCGTATATATTTCACAACGATTACCGAGAAATATTGCCTCCACTCTTTGAGTGCATGAATGACGGCTGCCAATTCCAAGTCATGAGTAGGATAATTTTCTTCATGCTTTCGGAGTTGCCTGGAAGTTTAGGCGACTACTTTGCCTTCTTGCATTAATACGCATCCGAGGCCCTTCCGGAATGCGTCACAATACACTTCAAAACTTTTGTGTATGTTTGGCACAACCAATACTGGTGTTGTTGTTAATTTCCTTTTGAGTTCTTGGAAACTTTTCTCGCAAGCTTCAGTCCACACAAATTTCTTATTCTTCTTGAGTAACTGTGTCATTGGTTTCACTATGGTGGAGAACCCTTCAATAAATCTTCGGTAATATCCTGCCATTCCCAGGAAACTTCGTACATCTGTTACATTGGCTGGTGGTTTCCAGCCAAGTACGGCCTTGAATTTTTCTGGGTCCACGGCAACACCCTCTTGGGTCAGTACGTGGCCTAGAAAACCAACCTGTTTTAACGAAAATTCACATTTGCTGAATTTGGCGTATAGTTGATGCTTCCTTAGTTCTCCTAGTACAATTCTGAGATGTTCAACATGTTCTTCTGGTGTCTTTCAGTATACCAGAATGTCATCAATGAACACCACAACAAATTTGTCCATCAATTTCATAAACACTTTGTTCATGAGGTGGAAAAAATATGCGGGGGCGTTTGTCAGTCCAAACGGCATTACTTAAATTCATATAGTCCGTATCTGGAGGTGAATGCCGTCTTAGGGATATCTTCTGTCCGTACTTTTAATTGATGATACGCCGATCTTAAATCAATTTTTGAGAAAACCTTAGCTTGCGCGAGCTGGTTAAATAAACCATTTATCCGTGGCATCGGATATTTGTTTTTGATGGTGACCATGTTGAGTGCTCGATAGTCTATACATAATCTCAGTGTCCGATTCTTTTTCTTGGCAAATAATACTGGTGAACCCCAAGGTGAGGAGCTGGCTCGTATAAATCCTTTGTCTAGTAATTCTTTTATTTGCTTCTTTAATTCTACCAACTTAGAGGGTGCCATTCTATAGGGTTTCTTGTAAATGGGAGTGGTTCCAGTTGCTAGTTCAATGATGAACTCTATTTCCCGGTCTAGTGGCATGCCGGGCAGTTCTTCGGGAAATACGTCAGGGAACTCACACACCACTGGACTCTTCTTAACTCCGAAACATCCACCTTGTTCAACTTTGGTTGCCGTGACATTGGTCTTTCTTGAGCTGCAATTTTTATCGTCTTCCCGTGATGATGGGTAAGAATTACACTCCGATTGAAGCAGTCGATAAATCCCTTGTTGGTGGTTAACCAGTCAATACCTAGGATAGCATCCAGTCCCTTATTTTCCAATACAATGAGGTTTGCCTGAAACTTTAGTCCTTCAAACTCAATAACCACACCTTGGCAGTAACTCTGAGTAATTTGCTTAATCCCGGGGGACTTGATGATCATGGATTTTTCCAAGGGAAGCATTGAAAAATCATGTTACAAAGCAAATTTCTTTGAAATGAACGAGTGAGAAGCTCCAGAATCAAACAAAACGGTGGCAGGTATTGTGTTGACAGGGAACGTACCGAGTACGATATCCGGGGCATTCTGTGCCTCCTCCTTTGTCACATGGTTCAAGTGACCCTTCTTGTGATTGTTATTGGGGTTGAAGTTATTTCGCTTGGGTGTTGAATTATTACCATTGTTGTTCGGCTTGGGGGCCGAGTTTCTTGGCTTTGGGCACTGTTTGGCATAGTGTCCTTCCTCCCCACAAGCGTAGCAAGTAACACCTGGGCGATATGTAAAATCCTTGTCCCTTGCATGAAATTTTTTATTTGGTCGTGGAACATTTGTCGTGGATTTGTTTGCTCCACCTTTCTGAAAATCAGTCTTGTTCGGGTTGTTGCGGGCATGAGTAGTCTTGTCCCTTTTGAGCTTGCGAAAATCCTCCAAGCTGCGGTGCTCATTTTCCAATGTGATGGCTTTGTCCACAAGTGTTTTGAAATCCGAAAGGTGTGTACGACCAGATGGCATTTAAGTGCTGGTGCCAGACTGTCCAGGAATTTTTCCATCTTTTTATTTTCAGTCATATGCTCTTCGTTGGCATAACGAGATAATTGAGTAAACTGACTATTGTACTGAGTCACTGTCATGGTTCTCTGCTTGAGGTCATCAAACTCCCTTTTCTTGATCTTCATAATGCTTCTCGGAATGTGCGCCCCACGAAAACCTTCTTTGAATTCTTCCCAGGTGATGTCATTTTCATTGCGGTGCATGTGTAGGAAATTTTCCCACCATGATGCAGCTGCTCCAGTGAGGTAGTGAGGTGCATAAAGTACCTTCTCACGGTCTGAACATTGTTCAATAATTAATTTCCTCTCAATGTCTCGAAGCCAATCATCGGCCTCAAGAGGTCTATCGGTGTGTGAGAACATTGGGGGACGTGTCTTTTGTAGTTTAGACAATTTGGATTGCTGCTGATACGGTCCACGGTGATTTCCCATATTGATAACATGGTTCATCATTTCTTGATGTTGCTGCTGGCTTTGCTCACAAAGGCGGCATACTTGAGAAAATGCTGCTTCACTGCCTTGCTGACTTGAATGCCCCTGTGTGAAATTGTTGCTTGTCTGGGTACCATAATTTTCTTCCGGCGGACTTGGCATGGAACGTGTCCAGGGACGAGGCATTTTCCACTCTGGGGTATTTTTGCAGAACTTATGAGAAAAACTGAGTGGCAAAAATCAAATAATATTGCAAAAGCGGAATTCCAAGATTTTTCAAGAAAATACTTGATTGCGCATGGAGAAGGACCGCTTAGTACACATCTTACATTTAAGCAGTAATTATACAATACATCACTCAGGGTGTGCGTACACATTCCTGACATGTTATTTAGGCTAGTGCACTTCTCCGAGTTCCTACATGATGCGCACACAAACTACTTCTCACCAGACCTATATACATATAAACATATCATACAAGCTGGTACATCGCACGGCTGCTAGGCGTACTCAGTCGGAGATGGTAAGAACTTCCCTCGGCCTGCCAAGGGTAAGACCCAGTGATGTTGGAGACTCAACCTCCTCACTAATAGGATCCAGGCGTGAAGTACTGAGTTGAGGAGCTGGTGCGGCCGCGGTAGGTGGTGCAGCCCTGACTGGAGTAGGAGCAATGACTTGGTCAGACTCTTCAGGGGTAGGCAGGCGGCGAGTGTTGGCAAAGATGGTAGGTGCATAGGATGCTGAGGACGAGATGTAAATCAGTGCTGGTGCTATATGGAGGAGCTCCCTCCTGCTGGCGGAACAGCCCTGCACGAAGTCCATACGAGCAGCCACAAAGTCGTCCACGAGGTTATCAAAAGCTGCCTCAAGAGATTTGAGATATTCAACCAACATCTCAATAGCCCCATCTCTCTCTCCCCTAGCGCAAGCGAACGCATAGTGACACGTGTATGGCACGTGGCATGGAGGGTAGCGGTAGCGACGAGTCTTCATCGAAGGAAGAGCATCCCGGAGATGAGCTATCGCCTCACGGGCAGCCATCTGCATGGCATGCCTCTCCGTAGGCATGGCCCTTCCCACAAATCGAAAGCGGCGTGACTCAGCACGTCCTCCACTGAATTTCACCGCGCCTGGTGCATGGACACGTTGTCGCTGATCTTGTGCTGGTAGAGTGTGCACTCCGGACGAGCCGATGGCCCGATCATGACTTTGACGATGGAGACAAGAAGCTTGATAAACCCCACAGGTACATTGGCAAACACCTGAGATTCACAGCCGCTGCCAGCCATCTACAAAAGTAGACAAAAATTCCGAATAGTCAAATCATAAATTTATGATGACTAGCAGAAAATTTCTACATCTGCAAGATGATAAGTAATAGCGCTTATTATGCTAATAACCGATTAGCGATCGCACCTAGTGGCTTCCTACAGTCAGCCTGGCTCTGATACCAAGGTTGTCAGGACCGGTTTTCCAATAAAATATTTATTGAAAAATCGACCATTTTATCAGACTAGTATAGGAAAATCTTCCTTACTAGTAGACAAATCCTTGATACAGAAATCCAGTAGTACTAAATATTATACAAGGTTGAGCTGAGGTTGCTAAACAATTTATTACAAGCACGCCAATATTACACATAAAGGCGGATATGACACAAGAGGTATGGTGGCATAACTACTGACTCGTAATAAAAGTGGTGGTGGGTATGTCACCATGACGTGGGTGACATGACTCCTAAATCTTACAGCTCATCGAGCGCCGGAGTGAGGCTCGATGATTTTATTTGGGTAGTGGAAGCGTATATAGTACAAGTGACCAATTCCAGGATCGCACGGGACTGACTGGGACTCCTCTAGGCGTCGGACTCGCTATCGTACTCTTCATCGATAAGATCGCCTTCGTCAATATCTGGCCAAATCAACAAGCCAGGTGAGTACTTTGAATGTACTCGCAAGACAGTTTGGACATAAGATATAACAAATGCAAACATGATGCACATGAGCAGATTAGTAATGCACACTGAACTAATAAATTTGCACGACATGTTAAATAAAAAGGAAGTCGGGCGGTAGTCCTCCCGAAATCCCAAAAAAACAACTGAAGACCGATCGGGTGTCTGAAGCGACGCCTCGAAAGGTAAAAATACATTTAACATGCCGCAGTCGAGCGTCAGAGCGACACCACATAAAGGGCTTATATTGAAGTGTAAATGACTTCGCGGGCCACAGTCGGACGTCTAAGCGACATCTCGAAAAGGGCTTATAATGAAAGTGAATAACATGGATGCCATAGTCGGACGTCTGAGCGACATCACATACAGGGCTTATATCAAAAGTAAATAACGAGAATGCCACAGTGGGACGTCCAAGCGACATCACAGAAAGGGCTTATATCAAAAGTAAATAACGAGAATGCCACAGTCGGATGTCTAAGCGACATCACAGGGCTTATACTTCACCATTTGAATTCAAGTAGCTCATTAAATCATCCAAGGGAAATACTCAGTGCATAATAGTAAACGGGTTAGTCCATCCATGGGAATAACATTCAGCTGGGTTTACCACTCATGTATATTCACTGGAGATTGTCACTGAAACTGACACTAAGACTGATGACGAGACGGACGTTGAGACTGACACTGACACTAACAGTGATATGTTGGTCACGGTCCTTGACCATGGACACGGTTACTCGAATGGTTTGACTCTGCAGAGTTTGTACTCATTACCCACAGTCAACGGATTTCCGTAGTCACAGAGGACTAGTTCCGCTTACGGTATTTTAGAAGAAACTCATCTAACCAGTAGACACCCATTCCACATCCCGCTGCCAGGAATCACCCAAGACAACGTTCAAGAAAAACTTTGAGATGGGGAGGCCACAACCTCGAGTAGCATGGGATCAAATTTATATCGCGCGCTCTAAGGGGTGCCCCCCTCTCGGTCCCAACCGGAAACACCCATGCCCCTTGATCGGATGATGGCTTTAATCCAGGGCCATGGAACCCTCATCACGACCTCTCTATTTGGTGTGTACAAGGAAAGAGGTTTGCAACTGACTAGACCACATTCTTTGCAGAAGGCATGTGGTAGCACAAAAAAAAGGATGAATGGGAACATGACTTGATCCACGTTAATGCTAGAGTTAAACGGTTGGCATAAGCCTGGCATGCTACAACAATACCAGCTTGCAACCTATCATGCCACCACATGATCAGGTTATCTCACCATCATTTGAACACATCAAGCTTCGAAGCTCACGTGTAGCTTACCTTGCATGCAATATAACATGCACTCATGCTTCTATAAACATGCCATGAGCACACTACTCAAACAAACATGCAAAACACTCATCATATCAAAGGTTCAAACATGCTTGCCTGGTTCAGAGTAGTCGGAGTCTAGCTCGGTGAAGTTTGCGGCTCCGTCACCTCCTTCAGTATCTACGTTATAAAAAAAATTTGGATACTAACGTAAATACCGTGCGTGCATAAAAGTTGTTCCAAATAATTTTGAAATAAATATGATAAAAAACTAGACAGAAAAAAAAAGATGGCAGAAAAAGAATCAAATCAAAATCATCTTTTGTTTAAAAGTTATAAGGGTTTTAGTCCAGGGACTAATCTGTAATGAAACAGAAAACTTCCAGGGGCTAGTTTAGAAAAGATAGAAAGACGTTTCAGTTAGAAGACGTATTTTTCCCGAAGGCGTTTTCAGAAAACATTTCAAAAAAGAAAAAACTGACAAGGGGGTCCCACCCGTCAGGTTTGAAAACCAAAACAGAGCCTCGCCGGTGCCCGAGGCTTGAGGTGGTCGCCGACGTCGATCCACGACGAGGTAGAGGAAACGGAGGGTACCTACAGACTCACTGAGCTCTCCCGCGTGTGTGGGTGGTGGAGTTGGTCATCGGCAAGCACCACGTCGATGACGGCCTCTTCTCTGGCGGACGACGGTTCGGTCGAGGATGGATCTCACCGGGGAGGGCTGTAGATGCCAAATTGAAGCACGGGTTAGAAGGATGGGTGCACTAGGAGGCTGCTGGCAAGGTTTGGGAGGCGAGGGTTCCCTCTCCGGAGAGAATCGTGCCGGAGCCCGAGGCGGATCGGTGCGGCCGGAGTCGGGGAAGAAGACCTCCTCGAGGCCCTCCTAGTGGCTGGGCGCGGTTCCGGTGAGGTGGAGGGGTGGTGCTTGGTCGAAGGCGAGCTTAGGGTCGCTATTTATAGCCGGCCCGAGTCGGTTGCCGAGAACAGAATAACTCCGGCGAGTGATTACGACGAGGGGATGGTCGGGCTGGAGGTTTAGGTGATTGGGCATCATCGAGTTGGTCCATTGCTGCCATTCAAGGGCTAAACTTGGCATGACTTGGGTGATACTCCAAGTTCCCAACGGAACGGCCTCGCGGGCATGTCGGCGACAGGGAGCATGCCCTGTGCTTTCCAGGCCACGCCGACGGCTCTGCAGCATGCACAGGGAAGGGGACGGCCACGCGGAGGCTTCTGGTGGTGTGGGTGGTGCTGGTCGGCGCTGAAAGGCAGGGATGTCCCCTGTTGGCCGCCACGGGTGGTTCTGCCACCGCGGAAAACACCGGCGATGGCGAGACACGTCGCCACCGACACTTGCACCCGTCCAAACGACCGTGCGGCGCACTGGATAAGGCAGAGAAGCAGTGAGCAAGGTGCCAAACGCGGGCACTGGCGAGATTGACGCCGCGCTCTGAAGAAACAACACTGACAACAGAACTGAATCACTGAACTTTCTGAATTTGACAGGAAGAGTGCACGCCAGGGGCTCGACGAAATGTTTTTGGCATGTGGAAAAATTTTCTGGAGTTGGGGCTTGGTGAGGTGGTCTCTTGAAGCATCTGGGGACTGCCCGAATTATCTCAGATTTTTAGGAGAAGAAAAATAATGAATTTCATCAAAAATGGCAAATCTGGTTCAAACTTGCAGCAAGCACATTTTGACAAATTGGAACTGTGGACCAGTGGACCTTGATGGATCTTGGTTGAGGGTACTAAGGACTAGCCAGAGGAGTTTATTTGGGACCAAGACTCAAAGGGATTCTGGTTGTTCCTTTGTAAATCATCAAGGCCCAAATACATGACAAAAAATGCTTTTGAGGGAAAAATAAATAATTTTTTTAAAGGAGGTAGAGACTTAATAGAATGGGATGCTTGACTTGACCCAAAGTAGTGATAGGATTTGGAAGAAATATTTCAACATCGGTCATGGCAAGAGAAATTATTTTTGAGTGGGAAGGAATAAACCCATAATTTTTATAGAAACTCTTTTTAATAAAAGAAATATTAAAACCACCCAAGATTATTTGTGTTGACCCAACACATGTTGAAGAATCCACAAGACCAAAAACCAATATTGAGAAGAGCTCCAAAAAATATTTGTCATAAAAGGTTTTGAGAAGGAGAGCCCTTCTTTTAGCAAAAATTCAAATAACCCCCTTTAAATCAAATAAAGAATTTAATAAAAACCAAATCAAAAATTTTTGGAGTGTTACAAAGGTGCTTGTCGAGCTTCGTGCTGAGGAGACCCGCCTTCGCTCTGTGGGGTTGCTGGCGGTTCCATCTGTGTTGGCTACTCGGGCTCCTGTGTCGTCTGCTCGGCTCATTGCTCCACCGCTCCTGAAGGAAATATACCCTAGAGGCAATAATAAAGTTGTTATTTATATTTCCTTATATCATGATAAATGTTTATTATTCATGCAAGAATTGTATTAACCGGAAACTTAGTACATGTGTGAACACATAGACAATACATAGTGTCCCTAGTATGCCTCTACTTGACTAGCTCGTTAATCAAAGATGGTTATGTTTCCTAACCATAGACATGCGTTGTCATTTGATGAACGGGATCACATCATTATAGAATGATGTGATGGATAAGAACCATCCTATAGCTTAGCATTATGATCGTTACAGTTTTATTGTTATTGCTTTCTTCATGACTTATACATGTTCCTCTAACTATGAGATTATGCAACTCCCGAATACTAGAAGAACACCTTGTGTGCTATCAAATGTCACAACATAACTGGGTGATTATAAAGATGCTCTACAGGTGTCTTTGAAGGTGCTTGTTGGGTTGGCATAGATCAATATTAGGATTTGTCACTCCGTGTATCAGAGAGGTATCTCTGGGCCCTCTCGGTAATGCTCATCACTATAAGCCTTGCAAGCAATGTGACTAATGAGTTGGTTACGGGATGAAGCATTGTGGAATGAATAAAGAGACTTGCCGGTAACAAGATTGAACTAGGTATGAAGATACCGACAATCGAATCTCGGGCAAGTAACATACCAATGACAAAGGGAACAATGTATGTTGTTCTGCGGTTTGACCGATAAAGATCTTCATAGAATATGTGGGAGCCAATATGAGCATCCAGGTTCCGCTATTGGTTATTGATCGGAGATGTGTCTCGATCATGTCTACATAGTTCTCGAACCCGTAGGGTCCGCACGCTTAATGTTCGATGACGATTTGTATTATGAGTTATGTGTTTTTGATGACCGAAGTTTGTTCGGAGTCCCGGGGATGTTATGGGCCTTAATGGGCCATAAGGGGTAGGAGAGGGGAGCCCGTAGGGTGGCGCCATCATCTACACTGTCAAGTACATCTTCGTGGGTTCTGGACTCTGGAGCTTCCTTTCATATGTCCTCTGATTCTTCGGCGTTTTCTTCTCTTCGCCCTCTTAATTCTCCTATTAATGTTCTTACTGCCGATGGCACATCTCTTCCTGTTGCTAGTCATGGTATTCTTTGCACTCCATCCTTTTTTGTTCCTAGTGTTTCACATGTTCCTCGCCTTACCATGAATCTTTTTTCCGCTACCCAACTTAATGATTCTGGTTGTCGTGTCATTCTTGATACCGACTCTTGCTCCATTCAGGATCATTGCACCAAGGTTTTGGTTGGTGCTGGCCCTCGGGGCTTGTGTTCCTTCCGCTGTCACCACAATCAGCTCTCATGCTCTTGTTGCTTCTTCGCCTGCGTCGCTCCAGCAGTGGCCATTGCCTTGGTCACATCTATGGCTCTCGCTTATCTTCATTAGTGCGTCAGGGCCACTTAGGGTGTGTATCTGGATATGTTTCTTTACATTGTAATGGTTGTAGACATAGCAAACAGACACAGTTACCTTATCCTACCAGTCAGTCAGTATCTCAACGTCCTTTTGACTTAGTTCATTCTGATGTCTGGAGTTCTGCCCCCTTTGATTCGAAAGGTGGTCATCACTACTATGTTTTGTTTATTGATGATTTCTCTCGCTACACTTGGCTCTACTTCATGAAATTTCGTAGCGAGATTCTGTCTATATACAAATGATTTGCTTCCATGGTTCACACCCAGTTTTCCACGCCTATTTGTACTTTTCATGCTGACTCTGCTAGAGAGTATATCTCCCAGCTGTTGCGTGGTTTTTCACAGAATAGAGTACCCTTGCCTAGTTCTCCTGTCCTGGTGCTCATGCTCAGAATGGCGTTGCAGAATCTAAGCATCGCCATCTACTTGAGATGGCTCGTGTGCTGATGATCGCCGCCTCCCTTCCACCCCACTTTTGGGCTGAGGCTGTTTCTACATCCACCTATCTCATCAACATTCAGCCATCGGCTGCTCTGCAGGGTGGTATTCCTATGGAGTGTCTCATTGGACACTCTCCTGACTACTCAGCTCTTATTATGTTTGGATGTGTGTTCTATGTCCTTCTTGCCCCACACGAGTGCACTAAACTGACTGCTCAATCGGTTGAGTGTGTTTTCCTTGGCTACAGTGATGAGCACAAGGGCTATAGCTGTTGGGATCCTATGGGTCGTCGCTTGTGCATCTCACGTGATGTGACTTTTGATGAGTCTCGCTCTTACTACCCATGTCCTTCTTCCTCGAGCTTCTTTGTGGACGATATTTCTTTTCTTCTCCTTCCTGATTCACCCTGCTATGTGCCTCATGTTTCACCACATCCTCCGGCACCTCTCATCCATTCTCATTCACCACCGGCACCCTCTTCCCCATCCTCCTAATCCATCTCTCCACCATCATCTCCTGTCCGTCACCCTCTCTAAACGTTTCCTCTCCACTATACTCGCCACTATTGTTCAGAGGATGCTTCCCCTGATGCGCCTTCCACCTCTGGTGCGCCTCCTTCACGCCTCCCCCGGTTCATAACATCTGTGCTCGGCCTCGCCCCCACCTGATCGCTATTCTCCTGATCGGTACGGTCTCTCTGTTATTGCTGATGCTACTTCTTATCGAACTACCATCACTACAAAAAAAAGATACATCCGTGACATTTTGGGCCGAACGAATTTTTTTCTGTCATACATATGACACTTCTATGACGATAATTGTGACAAAACCCGGTATCATCATAGATGTGGTGGGCTCCTACTTCTATGACAAAAAATCATGACAGAAAATGGGCTTTTCGTCCTGGGCGGGCCGGAGACGCAGCTGCATGACATTCTTTGGGCCGTCCATGACGGAAAAAACCGTGGTAGAAGCGAGGGGGAGGAAAATTTCAGGGAGTTGCTGGTTATGGTGGGAGGTCGAGGGACGAGCGATGCACGTTTCTCTCATACATGTACGCGCGTGTGTGCGAGGCGTTGGCTCTAACTGAACTTGTCGTGGATTTGTCACGGCAGATGTCCTTAGTGTGAGGACTTAGTCGCGAGGCCAACGCATCTATGTGGTAGCTTGAGAGGGGTTGAGCGGAATTGAGAGATGCAACACAGGACAAGGGTTTAGACAGCTTCGGGCCCCGGGAAACATCATCCGGTAAAAACCCTACATGTTGTTTGAGGCTAGATCTCATTATCATCGCGAGGGAGTCGCCGTAAACCGGCCCTCCTCTAGTTGTATCTAGCCCTAGAGATTGTTTCTTGCTTCTCTCTATTTGGGGTGCCCTGCCCCTCCTTATATATGTTAGAGGGGCGGGTTACATGTGGAGTCCTTTTAGGATTAGGACTAGTCTCCCTTCTAATACAAACCGGATACAAGTCCAGGTCTCAACTCCTTGTAAGACAAATATTCCTTATACCTTTCCTCTTAAACCGGCCCACCATAGCGTGATCCGGCCTTCCATAAACCGCCCGTTGGGCCACCGGGTCTTGTTGCTCCTCTGACCCGCCTGCCGGATTACCAATGAATCGTAAACCGCCATGTCCAAAGTGGGTTTCCAGTGAATCGCCAAACTCTAGCCGGGTCATACATCTGGCGGTTTATACCGCGGGGTATATCCCCGACATTAGCCCCCAGTTTAATTTGGATTCATCCATGTTAAACTGATCTGGAACAAGAACAAATTTGTTAGGTTGTGCTCCGGTTTAAATATTCTTGTAGACCGGCACTTGATCATCCTTGAATCCTTGTCATTTCTTCCTTCTAAAAAATCCGAGTCAATAGACTAGTTTCATAATTGATTTGCTTGCAGAAGATATTTTGTAAATAAAGAATCCATTTGAATTGGCCTTCAATACTCTGAAAAAATATTAGTCTCTAAAACATTCAACTGATATCTAGCCGGCTTGAAGATGTAAAACTTGCTGGTTTATGATAACCACCATTGTCGGGTTATAAAAACTGATAATTCCGGGTCATGATTGTTGCCAACGCCGGTTCACGATTACTGATGATGCCGGGTTATGATTGTTGTAAAACCGGTTCAATCCGGTTTGCTCAAAACAGAGAGTCTGAGAAATATTTCTTCGATAATATTATAATACCTGTAGCCCCCAAGTCTTGAGTAGAACAAAGTGATGGCTTAAGACTTGTTTCAATATAAATACTGCCACTTTAAGAAGAAATCCATGTTGTTCATCCCAGTCACTTAGTAAAAACTGAATACTCCATATTATGTAGCCCCCAAGTGCCGGGTCATTATGCAATAATAAGCAGGGACTTTGTAGGTATAATCACATAGATTTGAGCAATGATGTGTAGCCCCCAAGATCCGGCTCAGTAAGATAATATTGAGCTGGGACTTGATATATACTTCAATGAAAATAACATCATATGATGTAACCCCCATCATGGGACTTGAATCCACGTCCACAAGGTTAAGAGCCTTGTGCTGTACCAATTGAGCAGTGGACCCTTCAATATAATGAATAAAAAGCTTTGTACCTTCAATTGTTGACAGGAGCAATTGGTAGCCCCCAAGGGTCGACTCATTATAATGTGATGAGTCGGGTCTTTAATAATATGAGCAAAAAATTACTTTGCATTAGCCCCCAAGTGTCATGGTGCATGCTTGCAACGACATGAGACTTGCATATTTGATATAATCTCAACTTAAATAATGTAGCCCCTAAGTGTCGGGTCGTAAGCCTGCAGCGACTTGGGACTATTCCCTCCATTGTAGAATAAATCATACCCATTGATGAAACAATAGCCATTGCGCTGAAGCGACTTTGAAAACCTTAATCATAATATTGGTTATTGATAACCATAATAAAAATCTAGCCATGTTGGCTTAATCAAGATAATATAATCTGGTATGAAAAACCTTATTCATTCAATATCATAATGACAATTCAGCCAAGTTTGGCTATTTGAATAATATAACCCAATGATTTATAAGCGCATGATTCCAATGGCGCAATTCAAATATGTACTGGCGACTTATAGTCCAAAGCCAGGCCGGGTTAACAAACACCGGATAATTTATCATCATGCTTTATTCAACCTGTCTCTGCATACAACAAGTTTAAAGTGTCCTGGCGGTTTACCGCCGGACGGGTCATAATGCCCAACATATAACCCAGGTTTATAACCAAGACTGCACTTAAGAATAATCAATAAAATATATCATACCTGTGACATTGAATCACATCATTGGTTTACCAATTTTTTGTAGTAAGAGTGATAACCCCAATCTTGAGTAATGATAACTCCTTTCATACTGTGCCGGTTGATGATAAACCGTACCGGGTTGTGGTAAACACCGGTTTAACCATATATAATACTGGCGACTCGTAGTCAAACCAGACCGGGCTGATAGTCTCCGGATTATAACTTGATCCTGTATTAACAACTTGTAATTGAAAGTCAAGCCGGGTTAATGAACACCGGTTTACTCCATAATAAGATGGTAACATAAAATCAAACCAGGCAGATACTCTCCGGATTAAGATTTGACCGTGTTCCCTCAATTGACAGTTTGAACCGGTTTAAAAATGTTATCGGTTTAAAAAAACGCAACAAAAATCAAATAACAGTTATGAAAAAATATGGAAGCAAAGGCAATGACAAAAACGTTTGCAAAAAGAGGCTTTACTGAGCCGATCAGATGGTGTTACCATGGTCCGACACGACCAAGCTCCCAATAGGTGTAGCTATGGTTCAAGTCAGCCAGGTCCCCAACTGAAACCGTGGCATTATGCCGATCAAGTGGCGTGGCAATGGTTCGGGTTCGACCAAGCCCCCAAGTGACTCTGTGGCCTTAGGTCGATCAAGAGGCGTGACTGGTTCATACTTGACTATGTCCCCAAGTGATCTGGTGGCTTTCGCCTATCAAAAGGTGTCGCATTGGTTCGGACACGACCAAGGCCCCAAGTGATATCACAAAGCTTTTTTGAAAAGCAAATTTCAAGGGGTAAACCGGAGGCCGCTTTAAGACAGAACCTCCGTGTAACCACGCATGATGTAAAAAAGAACAGAGACCCCGCTTATGAAGCAGAAGCCCCCATGTGATCAATAATATGTTAGGCCAATAAGGCAGGATACCCATGTTTGAATCGCGCATCATGGCAGCAGGTCCTCTTTGGTAATTTTTAACTTTTTTGCAAGAGACAAATTCTTCTTGAACCGGGATCTTGAACCGGATATTGAGAGCTTCAAAGCTTTGTGGGAGACATCTTTCTCTTTACCCGGATTTTAAACTGGAATCTTCATTTTCAGCCGAAAATTTTCTGACGGTCTTTAAACTCGAACTTGTGAGAAGTTAATTCCTTTTTGAACCGGACATTGTTAAACCGGATTTGGGCGCTTCAGAGCTTTGTGGGAGAATAGATTTCCCTCGAACTGGATTGTAAACCAGATATTTGAGAGCTTCAATGAGACTAACTTCCCTTGAGCCGGAATTTAAACCGGAATCCTTTCTGATGACCCGGATCTTCTTCATTGAGCCGGGATTTTATAACTGTCATATACTTTCTAAGCCGGAAATTTTCTGACGGCCTTCAAATAACAGTAGCCTCCTGGACCGGGTTATCTTTCCCTCCATCGTCCTGGGGTTCTTAAATTTGCTGAAACTAGCAAGATTTGCTGAGTCATGTCATCGTAGCCCCCGAGTTTCAAGGTGACTCGAGGAGTTGGCTTGAAACTCTTCATATTTGACCATGATATAAACCGACATAACTTGTATATCATTGGTGTTGATAGCACGATGTAAATCCACAGAAGGTTGAGGTGACTGCGGCGGGTTATAAATGATCCCGTATGAGTCGTGTCAGCAATTCGGCCAATGGTTCCTTCCAACTGGCGATTTGAAGTTAACCAAACTGTAGTGGCGGCGACTTGTGCGCCTGCCCATTGAGCCATCTAGTGCAAACGGGGGTTGATAGTATATGATAATTTGCCTTCTTTTTGTTGAAAGAAAACTGGGCTACCCAAACTGTGACTTGCTCATACTCAATAAACAGCTCATGCAAACAGGTGCGGCCCGGTATGTTGATGTAGACCAGGCCGCGAGAGACGGACGACAAAACGCCGCAACATCAGAGGCAGCTCGGATAGATGAGTTGGCCGTGGCATTGTAAACCGGTGCGGACGGGGAAGATCGGCACCGGTGTCATAAACCGGCACGGACGGGCGAGTTAATCGCGTCGTTTTGATGTAGTGAACAATTGTCCTGCATCAACAATATTGCAGAACAAGGCAAAGATAAACTGCTTTTTGACAAAAATAATATGTGTCAATAAAATATATTTAAAATGGATATCACCTGATGTGCCAGGCCAGAAATAATCCGCCATGAAGTTGATGATCACTAGGTTAAGTTGAAATCACTCACTAGTGAGTCGGCCGTGGGAGCAGACAGATGAGTCGGCCGCGGTTGTAAGCCGGTGCAGATGGGCGAGTCAATCGCAGGAATGGTAAGCCACACAGACGGCGAGTCAATCGCGGCGTCGTAATCCGGACAGACGGGTGAGTCGACCGCGGGGCCGGTACCGGCAAGTTGATGCAGATCGAGCTGTACGGGAGGCGGCTTGCGCACACCCGTTCAATAGCAAGTGGGCGCAGACGCTGGTGCGTGATGGTGCTGGCGTACACTTCATAGGCACAATATGGCACCACCTTTGCTGCACGCAAAAAATATATAGACCAAAGTAATTGTTCTTTGATGAAAACACTGTGTTTAATAAAATAAACTTAGATAGATTTCACCTGATATGTTATATTGAAAATTACCAGCCACGGGATGACTGCAGAGGTGGCGGTTTATAGCACAACTGTAGCAAAAAAGGGTACCAGGCGGCTCAAGAAGGGATCCTCCGGGTCTTCATTTTTTTATGGAGGCCGAAGGCCTATCTCTTTATCCACCGGGTCCCGCTCCTCCCTATTATATATTTTTAGTCCAGCCGACTCGCTCCATCCTTGCACACCGTTCGTGAAGTCTTACACGTGAGCAATGGCAGGAGCAACTTGTTTCTGCCCCTACTGTTGTCTTTGTCTTCACATGCATGTGTACGAGACATGGCGACTTAGTGCAGTGACGGAGCGCAGCGTGGAAGGGCACCAGGCCACAGAAGAAGTGATGGAGGCGGCCGCCGGAGATGGTGCAAGGCCCTGGCAACTCAAGGAGGCTGGCGGCGCTTTTGAAGCGCGTCGGCTCATGGCGCAGCGACTCGCTGCATAAGCAAGTCCAGACAGGGCGGCTCAGGAGACCCCGAGGAACAGATCGAGGTAGCAGGCCGGTGTTCGAGTACAACAGCCAGCGCGCCCCGGCGGGTCAACGACGCAGGTGAACCGGGCGGCGATTGAGGTGAGACGAACGGCTCAAAACGCCACCGTGGAAGCTCCAGTGGAGCGGGAACGACTCAGAATCGAGGCGTAGTGGACGTTGCTCGTGGCCGGCTTGTGGTGACAAAAACGAGGCCAGCTTGAGGTGCGGCAGATCGCGGTGTCAAAGGCGACACAAAGGACGCAGGCTAGCACTCAGGCACGGCGGCTCCGCGGAGAGGTGAAGCGGCAGGTCGACGGCCAAGGCCAACTCGGCGGGTCGAGGCATGGCCGCAGCTGCAACAGAGGCCAGCTCGAGGACGGAGTGGCCGCTTGCCAACGGAGGCCGGTTCGGGTGCAAGCAGGCCAGCGATGCGCAGTCGTGGTAGCAGAGTCCGGGTCGTAGTTGACTTGGCTCGTCAACTCTCGTCCGATGAAGTGCCCAAACCGGTATAGGAGCTATCTCTTCCTTTCCTTCTTTTTGATTTCCACGTGGAGTGATATATCCGGTTTGTCCTTTTCCCTTTTTGATTTGACTTGCCCTGGAGGACATGCATGTATACACTGCTTGGCTGTGCTAGTACGCATGCTTGGGACTTGGGCGTATACGTGCCCCTGTTAAGAGACCTGCATTGACTTGCTTGACTCCTCTCCTTATGCTGCTGTTTGGATGATATGCAGGCATAGTTTCCAATTGTTCTGCATGCTTCGGCTTTGGTACAATCAGTGTCACGTGTTCCCATTAGAACATAAGTCACCGGATTTGTTTTTGAATCTGCGGAAAATTTCCTATCGCCTCTGTGACAGAAAATGATCCGACCAAACACGTGTGACCGCTGCTGCTTGACTCGTGCGTCCATAACAGAGACCCGCTGAACCGATGAATTTCCAAACCGGCTCCTGTTCATCCAGAAACTTGTGCACTTCTCGAAACCCTAGATGAGATCCCTCCAAGAACTCAACACCACCGTGCGTGGGCCCCACGGTGGGCGCCAACTGTCGTGGATTTGTCATGGCAGATGTCCTTAGTGTGAGGACTTAGTCGTGAGGCCAATGCATCTATGTGGTAGCTTGAGAGGGGTTGAGCGGAATCGAGAGACGCAACACAAGACAAGGGTTTAGACAGCTTCGGGCCCCGGGAAACATCATCCGGTAAAAACCCTACATGCTGTTTGAGGCTAGATCTCATTATCATCGCGAGGGAGTCGCCGTAAACCGGCCCTCCTCTAGTTGTATCTAGCCCTAGAGATTGTTTCTTGCTTCTCTCTCTTTGGGGTGCCCTGCCCCTCCTTATATATGTTAGAGGGGCGGGTTACATGTGGAGTCCTTTTAGGATTAGGACTAGTCTCCCCTTCTAATACAAACCGGATACAAGTCCAGGTCTCAACTCCTTGTAAGACAAATATTCCTTATACCTTTCCTCTTAAACCGGCCCACCATAGCGTGATCCGGCCTTCCATAAACCGCCCGTTGGGCCACCGGTCTTGTCGCTCCTCTGACCCGCCTGCCGGATTACCAATGAATCGTAAACCGCCATGTCCAAAGTGGGTCGCCAGTGAATCGCCAAACTCTAGCCGGGTCATACATCTGGCGGTTTATACCGCGGGGTATATCCCCGATAGAACCCGAGCGAGGCGTTGGGCTCTAACTGAACCCATGCGATTGCACTGCAGGCTACACGTTACTGAACCCGAGCGATCGATCTATGGCTGTTAACTGAACCCGATGGAGCGATTCCTTCACTACTGCTGCTAACTGAAGCCGATCGATTGGATGAACAGTGAGCGTTGCGGGGGGAGGGGGGTTGAATTAACTGTGAGCGGTGGCGTTGCCTCTGGATGAACAGGACCCCGTGGTGTGGAGGGCTGGACGAACAGTAGACGGTGGAGGGGTGGCCGTGGAGGGGTGGTTGAACAGAACCCCGTGGTGTGGAGGGCTGGATGAACGAGTTAATTATACAGAAGTATCACAATTGAGGCATTACATGCAGATTGGTACCATTTTTCGTAATTTTTACGTGTCAGTACCAAGTTTAGGGCGAGTCGTAACAAAAAGGTCTAAATCGCATATAAACACGTATTGACAGTGTATCTGACCGAAGGGTCCCGCCTGTCAGGTGCCTATGTGGCAGATTTTTTGCAGAAAACCCCCTAGCTTTATATGTAATCACATAAATACCCACTATTTCGCGGGAAAAAGGCTTCTGAGAGGGTTTTTTTTGGTTCGCAAGTTTTCCACAGACTAGTTTGAAAGTTTCCGACGAATTTAACAAACAAATAACAGAAACGAAAATAACGCGCGCTAGGTTTCGAACCCGCGACCTGTCGTCGAAGGGGTGCGCCCACTAGCCCCAACGCCACAGCGACGCTGTTGATGAACCCATGCGGAATACTTATTACACGAGAGACGCACAAGCCACTATCGCGTACGGGCCGGCCCACTAGATTCCCTCAACCAAATTTCTTTCTGTTCTTTTTTTATTTTAACGGGTTTTCTTGTTTCTTTCTTTTTTCTTTTTCCCTTGTTTTGTTTTGTTGTTTTTGTTTTTGTTTATTTTATTTTATCCTTTATCCTTTATATTTTTTTACTTTGTTTTCAAGAAAATGTTTTGAAATCGCAAATTTTGCATGATTTCGAAAATGTTCATGGTTTTCAAATTTTGTTCACATTTTGAAAAATGCGCTCATAATTAAAAAAATCAGTATAGATCACAAAAATGTTCAATGTGTATATATATAGTTCCGTGTATATCACAAAAATGTTCAAGGTGTAGCAAAAAGTTGTTCAACATACATTAAAAAATGTTCAATGTATATGTAAAATTGGTTCAACGTATATCACAGAAAATGTTCAATGTGTATTTAATTATTGTTCAGTATATTTCACAAAAAAATTAATGTGCAATTAAAATTTATTCATTGTACATTACAAAAATGTTCAAATTGTATTAAAAATGTACAACGGTCTAAATTTCGACTTCTTTTGTCTAGCGTTGCATTTAGTTCTTAAATGTTCGCCCGGCAAAAAGTAACATTTACAGTCAATAGATCGACTGGCAAAGAACTATTCCTTTTGAGCGTCTGGTCTCGAGTTCGATTCCTCGATCCATCGTATTTTTTGTGGAATTTTAGTAACGACTCAGTATGACGCAACGAGTGGGCTGACCCATTAAGAAAGTGCCCCACACAACTCGTCTGTTTAAGGCCTCGCTAAGTCCAACTGCCGGCCAAACGTTTCGAACCGTTATAAAAGAGATATCGCCTGCATACAGTCGTGGGGGAAGCCCTGGCCTCTTGGCTAGCGCGCGTAGCTACAGAACCGCAGATCGCGGGTTCGAATCCTGTTGGCGCATGATTTTTCGTTTTATACTTTATTTATTCAATATGCCGGGAACTTTCAAACTAGTCCGTGAAAAACTTGCGAACGAAGAAAACCCTCTCAGCAGCCTTTTTTACCGTGAAATAATGGGCATTTATGTGATTACATACAAAGCTAGGGGGTTTTTTGCAAAAAATCTGCCACATAGGCACCCGACAGGCGGGCCTGTCAGCCAGATACACTATCAATACGTATTTATACATGATTTAGACCTTTTTGTAATGCCTAGCCCCAAACTTGGGTACTGACATGTAAAAATTACGAAAAGTGGTACCAATCTGCATGTAATGCCCCAATTGTGGTACTTCTGTGCAATTAACTCTGGATGAACAATAGATGGTGGAGGGCTGGATGAACAGTAGACGGTGGAGGGGTGGTTGAACAGTAGCCAGTGGAGTAGCGCACGGTGGAGGCTAGTTGAATAGGAGCCCGTGGAGGCTGGAGGAGGTCGACGGTAGCCCGTGGAGGCTGGAGGAGGTCGACGGTGGAGATGAACAGTATCCCGTGGAGGCTGGAGGAGGTCGACAGTGAAGATGAACAGTATCCCGTAGAGTCCCGTTTTGCGGTACGCCACACCCCTCCCAATGAACAGGACCCCGTTTCGACCGTAGCGCTCCAACACAAGTCCGTTTCGTCCGTTTTGCGGTACGCCACACCCCTCCCAATCAACAGGATCCCCGTTTCGACCGTAGGAGGTCTGCTTCGTCCGTTTTGCGGTACGCCACACCCCTCCCGATCAACAGGACCCCCGTTTCGAGCGTAGGAGGTCCGTTTCCTCCATTTTGTGGTACGCCACACCCCTCCCGATCAACAGGACCCCCGTTTTGACCGTAGGAGGTCCGTTTCCTCCATTTTGCGGTACGCCACACCCCTCCCGATCAACAGGATCCTGTTTCGAACATGGTCGGTCGAACACAGGGACGTTTCCTCCATTGTGCGGTACGCCAGGCCTCGTTTCCATCGCCTGTTCCGTCCAAGTCCTCCCGATGAACACGACCACGCATTCCGTTCCGACCCAGCTGGTTGGCTCCCCATGAACATGACGACGATGCTGTTTCTCCGTTCCGACCCAGCCATGTACATATGCGCGAGTAGGCGTTTGAGACCCTGCTCGTATGTACGTACGTGGCCATATTTTCGTTCTTGCACCCTCGCTGTTGTACGTACGTGTACATGCTAGGTGCGCGCCTCTACTACGACACGTGCGTGCCTCTACTACGACACGTGCGCGCCTCTACATCCACCAACATATATGTACGTACACGTTCGCGACCAAAATGACAATGCTACGTACGCTTCAACCAGGTGGGTCCCGATTGTCAGGCACTTCCTTGCCTGCGAAGATGTAGCTGGTGGGTCCCAGCAGTCAGGGGGCGAATCATTTTTTTTACCCGGACGCACTTCCTTGTGTGCGAAGATGTAGCTGGTGGGTCCCAGCAGTCAGGGGGGCGAATCATTTTTTTTTGCCCGGACACACTTCCTTGTGTACGAAGGTGTAGCTGGTGGGTCCTAGCAGTCAGGGGGAAACATTTTTTTAGCGAAATACGGTGGCCCGTCCGGTGGGTCCCCGCTGTCAGGTGGAGGAATAATTATTTTGCGCGTAATAAGGAGGAACTTCCTTGCTGCGGCCGTGGACCCAGCTGTCAGCCTCTCCACGCATAGTACTCTTCCGGTGGAAGTCGGTCGTTGACCACATTGACCACGCCGCGCCGAGAGCACCACAGAGGTGGACGACAGTGAGGCCTAGGAAGGGGACGACATGGAGGCAGGGAAGACTAGGTAGTTGTTTCCCACGTGGACGGGAGTATGACTGTACGAGGGTTTACTGGTTCGTCTGCCGTCGCCAGAGAATAATAGCAGGTGTGGGTGAGTAGAGGGATGACTAGGCCAGCGATGGGAGTACGGTGGGGCGGTGAGGCCTGCGCGGCAGCACAGCCGGCCACGGAGAGGAGGGAGCAGGCAGTCCCACCGGCGCTTATTTGAGCGGCTAGAGCAGGAAGAGCGGAGATTGAAGAAGCACGACGGCCGTTGGATGGACATCCAACCATCACTGCTTGTGTGTCAACCTTTTTTTAGGAAAGCCTCAAATCTGTGGAAAACAGCATACAACCCATCTGCCATTATTTCTAATATTTTACAGCCCATTTGCTAATTCTTAAGGTTTTTTTGGAGCCCATATTCTTTTTGTTAGCATTATAGCCCACATTGTGGCCACGGTTAGAAAATTATACGAATTTTTGCATATTTCGGTGCGGTTCGAACTGTTTTTAATCCCAAATTTTTGACTCACATTCAATCTGTTTTTAAAAATAAATGTATATCAATATAAAATCCAACAAATTCTCCACGCATAAAAATTAATGTAATTTAAAATCTTGAAATGAAAAAAATATATTTAAAACTAATTGCCGGTTTGATGTGTTTTCAAAATGTTCAGCCCATTTCTCATTACTGATGGGTCATTTTCTCGGCCAGCCGAATGAAAGCTCTCCTCGTCTTGAAAGATTTACAGCCCAACATGCCTGACAAAGTGACTTACTTGGCAAATCACAAAAAAAACTGGGCTGTAGCCGTGGACCCAGCTATCAGTCTCTCCACCTACAGTACTCTTCCGATGGATGTCGTTCCTTGACAACGTTGACCACGCTGCACGGAGAGCACCACGGCGGTGGACGACGACGAGGCCTAAGGAAGGGGACGACGCGGAGCCAGGGAAGACGTGGCAGTGGAAGCCCGCGCGGAGAGGAGTACGAGGGTTCACTGGTTCGGCTACGGTGTGAGGCCGCCGTCGCCGCAGGTCCTGGCCAGCGGTGGGAATAGTATGGAGCGGTGAGGCTTCCACAGTAGCACATCCGGCCACGGGAAGCAGGAGCATGCGGCACGACCGGCGCTGCTTTGGGCGGCTGGAACAAGAAGACCAGAGGTTGAAGAAGCACTACGACCGTTGGATGGACATCGTACGGTCACTGGAGCTAGAATCGTTTATATTGACTAAGTTGACAAAGCCCTCCGTCCCCGTCAACTTAGTAGGCCCACAAGTCAGCCTCCCACAAAGGTGGGTCCCAGCTAGCAGGGGGGTATTCATTTTTTTGTGCGTAATAAGGACGCACTTCCAGTGGGTCTGAGCTGACAGCAGGGGGAACGTTTTTTTCGTGAAATACGGTGGCCCGTCGGGTGGGTCCCAGCAGTCAGGGGCAAACATTTTTTTCGCGAAATACTGGTGGCCCGTCCGATGGGTCCCTGCTGTCAAGTGGAGGAATAATTATTTTCCGCGTAATAAGGAGGCACTTCCTTGCGGGTGCCGTGGACCCAGCAGTAAGCCTCTTCACGTACAATATTCTTCCGATGGGACAACATTGACCACGCCGCGCTGAGAGCACCACAGCAGTGGACAACGGCGAGGCCTAGGAAGGGACGACGCGGAGCCGGGGAAGACGCGGAGCCGGGGAAGACGCGGCAGTGGATGCCCACGCGGGAAGGAGCACGAGGGTTCACTGGTTCGGCTGCGGTGTGAGGCTGTCGTCGCCGCAGAATAACAGGGGGAGTGGGTGATTGGAGGGATGGCCTGGCCAGCGGTGGGAGTAGTATGGGGATAGTGAGGCCTCCGCGATAGCACAGCCGGCCACGGGAGGCAGGAGCATGCGGCACGACCGGCACTGCTTTGGGCGGCTGGGGCAAGAAGACCAGAGGTTGAAGAAGCACTACGACCGTTGGATGGAAATCGTTGACCATGCTGCGGCGAGAGCACCAGGGCAGTGGATGACGGCGAGGCCTACAAAGGGAATGACATGCAGCCGGGGAAGACACGGCAGTGGCTGCCCACGCGGTGGAGAGTACGAGGGTTGATTGGTTCGGCTGTCGTCGCCGGAAAATAAAAGGAGGTGTGGGTGAGTAGAGGGATAGACAGGCCAGGGATGTGAGTATGATGGGGCCGTGAGGCCTGCCCGGCAGCACTGCCGGCCACGGGAGGCGGGAGCAGGCGGTTCTGACGGTGCTGGTTTGGGCAGGAAGATCAGAGACTGAAGAAGCACGATTGCCGTTAGATTGACATCTAATGGTCTGACGCTGGTATAGTCGATTGCTGACTAAGTTTCTTTTTTGCGAAACCTTGTGTATACATGAACTTGGTAGGCCCACAAGTCAGCCTCCAAATCTGTTGCAGACAACATAAAGCCCATTTGCTATTTTCTATAATTTGCAGCCCATTTGCTAATTCTTAAGTAATTTATTACAGCCCATTTTCTGCCTAGGACCACGGTCAAAAAGTTCAACCTTATTTTGCATATTTCGGTGGAGTCCGAACTGTTGTAATCCCGAAATGATAAACATTTTTTAAGAACTTATTGATTTGCCAAAAAAATCATTTTGTTTTTGTGAGCAAATATGACGTGGGACAATTGAGTTGGTTTAAGGGAAAACCAGTGGTAAAAAAATCAGCGCTGGGTGGGAAAAAACAACAAAAATAAGGATGTAAATATGAGAAGGGAATTTCATGTGTTTTCAATATAATGATACGTGTATATGAACTAGTAAAACTATAGGTAGAGATTAGAAAACGGATGTAGGACATGCGTTTCAAGAGGAAAATAGAACTGGGCTGTGTGTTTGATTCAGTAAAAAAAACTGCCTGCGGATGTTGTAAGACAAAATATAACTAACGCTAGCAGGTGCTTATGCTACCCATCAAATAAAAATCAGGTGCCTGAAAATTCGTTTCGAAACAAATGATTCAGCTTTATATCCATGCCGACCCTCGGCATGATGGTTGGAAGCAAATGCAAGTTCATACCAAAAGATCGTTAACAACAATACCAACTTGCGGATGACAAGGTAGTACAACTACCAATACCTAACTAACTTATATTCTTTTTACTCCTGGCCCTAGTGTTCTTCTAGTAGAAAATCTTGCAGAGGACCAGTTTCCGCTCCTTCTCTTGCTCCAGGTCCCCGAGGTGGTACTGGTGCATCACCCAGTTGGCCCTCTACTGGTCGAAGTTCTTGTTGGTGTGCAGCACCAGAACCTTTTTTGCTGCCCGTCTGCCGACCGTTGACCATCACCAGCAAGGTATTGCCGTACTTGTGCCACATCGCGTGCATGCCGCACTTCGACTGTATCTTGCGACGCATCCACGTGCCCTTTTGAACGCCCTGGAATTGCGCTGGAAGAATTGCTTCCTTAGACCACTCAGTGTGATACCTGCAGTATTGTGGAATACAGGTTTTAGTGTACGTAGTTGGCATTATCATAACATCTTTGGCATGTAGCAGTCACTTGTTTCACTTTTTATTAACTGTCAAATTGTAATTTCTTCACCAGGTCTGCGTCTAAAAAGAAAAATAGAGCTATAAACAAAGGAATATGTTTGTGCAAGTAGACGGCCAATCAGTGTCTTACCTGGAAGTTTCTCAGGTTGGGTGTAGCATATGTTGTGCTCGCTGTCGATGGTTGGTATGAACAAATCGATGAGAGACTGAAATCTCGCGCTGTCAGCACTCACTTTGGCCTCAAGGTGCTCGATCAGCTCCTGATCCGTGGGATCGAACTTGACGCCAGCCGGCAGCACTGGCCAATCCTTCTTCGACTTGCATCGGTAATTCTAGTTATATGGTACTCAATGTATGATCAATCGACTGTTTTAAGTGAATGATGAAAGATTTTGACAGATAAGTGGTACTCCAAATCTAAAGTCCAGAATACATGAACACGCCGCCGGGATTCTTATGTCACCTCACGCGTAGCATGTTCTCACATCAATTCAATGTGTGGACATGATGAATAATTTGACCGACGTATACTAGTACTGCTAGTGTACTACTTACTAGTCGTATTTAGTGTCACAATTTATACATAGGTTTAACTAACAAGTACACACTTGAAGCCTAACTGATATATATATATATACATATATATATATATATATATATATATATATATATGGCTTTTGCACAGCATCTCCATCATCATTATCAGTACATCCTACGCAGGTGAGTTAGGATGCACTTGATCCTAGGAAGGTATCTATCCTTCAAACCAGAGGAGTGCTTCAAACTAACAACAGTACATAATATCCAACAAAAGAGGGTCGTGCTACAGCAGCAGAATACATGGCTCAGTCTAGATATCAGCACGAATCAAGTTGTGCATATTTGCTGTTGGCATGAACCACATCACCGCATGTCGGGTTTGCAAAAGCCATCCATCGCATGGAAGCTTGATGCCTTTCACACACTGAAGATTACCTGGCAACAAGTTGTGTCGACGAATCTCTGGATATGGTGATTCATGAAACCCATGGTATGATGTGTAAACACAGCCCCCATCGCGAATGGAAGTTGCATGGCACAGTAATTATCACCGGTGATATGATCGATGATTGGTTGGATGATCGGATAATTGAGGCCGAGGAACAAGGAGTGGTTGCCGAGGCTGTAAACCCGCCTCCAGTTGAATATGCCTGGCCCAACAGAGCTGGGATCTTTCTCGATCACGAAGCAGCCATAGCCATCAATGTCATGAATGCCCTATGCATTGTACTGCAGGTGGTTTGATGTAATGGTTTGGTCAATTTGGTACATGCGAATGAGCATCAAATGACCGCCGTCAGCTGAACAAGCGATAAACCACCACCCATCGGCTGGTATGATTCCAGGTCCTGGAATCATGAAGGCCAGCGCATTTGCGTCTGCTGCAACAATTCAAATTGGAGACCAAAAGGACGAAAATAAACAATCATGTTCAGAGTATGTGTGAAATTAAGATTATTATAACAGTGACACATATCATAGACAGAGAATTGCAATGTCATGGTCATAATCATACCTCAAGTTAAAAAAATAAGCCAATGGCTTTCATATTCTAGCAACATGTCATGGTTCAAACATCATATAACAATGAGAGGAAAACAGCTATGACAGCACCTACTCATATTCTACCATAGCACTTACTACTACTGTTCTCATGTCAACTCTAAGCAATAACATGCGTTGTTATAAAAATCTTGTAAACGAGAGTAACATATAGCAATCATGATGTTATGCTCATAATATGTATTCTAACAATCATTAGATGCCAATTGTTCTCATATCAACTCTAACAATAACATGTGTGGTCATAAAAATCTAGGAAATGAGAGGAACACATAGCAATGATGTGGTTATTGCTACCTCTTGAGCACTGCATTGGATTTCCCCGAAGAGGAGAGGATGATGCAGTAAAGTAGCGGAAGTATTTCCCTCAGTTTTTGTGAACCAAGGTATCAATCCAGTAGGAGATCACGCACGAGTCCCTCGTACCTACACAAAACGATAGCTACTCGCAACCAACGCGATTAGGGGTTGTCAATCCCTTCATGTTACTTACAAGGGTGAGATCTGATAGAGATGATAAATAATATTTTTGGTATTTTTGATATAGAGATGCAAAGTAAAAAGAAAAATGCAAGGTAAAAACAAAGCAAGTAAATAAAGTAATGGAGATTCATATGATGAGAATAGACCCGGGGGCCATAGGTTTCACTAGTGGCTTCTCTCAAGAGCATAAGTATTCTACGGTGGGTGAACATATTACGCTTGAGCAATTGATAGAAAAGAGAATAATTATGAGATTATCTAGGTATGATCAAGTATATAGGCATCACTCCCAAGATAAGTAGATCGAAATGATTCTGCATCTACTACTATTACTCCACTCATCGACCGCTATCCAGCATGCATCTAGAGTATTAAGTAAAACAGAGTAACACATTAAGCAAGATGACATGATGTAGAGGGATAAATTCATGCAATATGATAAGAACCCCATCTTGTTATCCTCGATGGCAACAATACCATACGTGCCTTCCAACCCTTTCTGTCACTGGGTAAGGACACCGCAAGATTGAACCCAAAGCTAAACACTTCTCCCATTGCAAGAACTACCAATCTAGTTGGCCAAACCAAACGGATAATTCGAAGAGACTTGCAAAGATAACTCAATCATACATAAAAGAATTCAGAGAAGAATTAAATATTGTTCATAGATAAGCTAGATCATAAACCCACAATTCATCAGTCTCAACAAACACACCGCAAAAAGAAGATTACATCGAATAGATCTCCACAAGAGAGGGGGAGAACATTGTATTGAGATCCAAAAAGAGAGAAGAAGCCATCTAGCTAATAACTATGGACCCGAAGGTCTGAAGTAAACTACTCACACTTCATCGGAGAGCTATGGTGTTGATGTAGAAGCCCTCCGTGGTAGATGCCCTCTCCGCCGGAGCTCCGGAACAGGCCCCAAGATGGCATCTCGCGGATACAGAAGGTTGCGGCGGTGGAATTAGGTTTTTGGCTCCATATATGATCTGACGAGAGTATGTTGGTGGAGCAACAGGGGGCCCACGAGACAGGGGGGCCCGACCAGGGGGGGGGGGGGCCCTCCACCCTCGTGACCGCCTCTGGCACTTCTTGGAGTAGGGTCCAAGTCTCCTGGATCACGTTCGGTGAGGAAATCACATCCTCGAAGGTTTTGTTCTGTTTGGACTCCGTTTGATATTCTGTTTCTTCGTAATACTGAAATAGGCAAAAAACAACAATTCTAGGCTGGGCCTCTGGTTAATAGGTTAGTCCCAATAATAATAAAAGTGCAAAATAAAGCCCAATATAGTCCAAAATAGTAGACAAAGTAGCATGGAGTAATCAAAAATTATAGATACGTTGGAGACGTATCAAGCATCCCCAAGCTTAATTCCTGCTCGTCCTCGAGTAGGTAAATGATAAAAAAGAATTTGTGATGCGGAGTGATACTTTGGCATAATTTCATTGTAAATCTTCTTAATTGTGACATGAATATTCAAATCCGAAAGTTTCAAGACAAAAGTTCATATTAACATAAAAGTAATAATACTTCAAGCATAAAAATTAAAGCAATCATGTCTTCTCAAAATAGCATGGTTAAAGAAAGGTATCCCTACAAAATCATACAGTCTGGCTATGCTCTAGCGTCATCACACAAAGTATTTAATCATGCACAACCCCGATGACGAGCCAAGCAATTGTTTCATACTTTAGAAATCTCAAACTTTTTCAACTTTCACGCAATACATGAGCGTGAGCCATGGACATAGCACTATAGGTGGAATATAATGGTGGTTGTAGAAAACACAAATAAGGAGAAGATAGTTTCACATCGACTAGGCGTATCAACGGGCTATGGAGATGCCCATTGATAGATATCAATGTGAGTGAGTAGGGATTGCCATGCAACGGATGCACTAGAGCTATAAGTATATGAAAGCTCAACAAAAGAAACTAAGTGGGTGTGCATCCAACTTACTCTCTCACGAATACCTAGGGCACTTTTGAGGAAGCCCATCATTGGAATATACAAGCCAAGTTCTATAATGAAAAATTCCCACTAGTAAATGAAAGTGACAACATATGAGACTCTCTATCATGAAGATCATGGTGCTATTTTAAAGCACAAGTGTGGAAAAAGGATAGTAGCATTGTCCCTTCTCTCTTTTTCTCTCATATTTTTTCTTTCCTTTTTTTATTTTGGTGGGCTTCTTTGGCCTCTTTTTTTATTTGGGCTTCTTTGGCCTCTTTTATTTTTCATAAAGTCCGGAGTCTCATCCCGACTTATGGGAGAATCATAGTCTCCATCATCCTTTTCTCACTGGGACAATGCTCTAATAATGATGATCATCACAATTTTATTTTTCTTATAACTCAACAATTATAACTCGATACTTAGAACAAGATATGACTCTATATGAATGCCTCCGGCGGTGTACTAGGATATGCAATGAATCAAGAGTGACATGTATGAAAATTTATGAAGATGGCCTTGCCACAAATACAATGTCAACTACATGTTCATGCAAAAAGCAATATGACAAAAGTAATATGTGCCATATGAACGGAACAGTGGAAAGTTGCATGGCAATATATCTCGGAATGGCTATGGAAATGCCATGATAGGTAGGTATGGTGGCTGTTTTGAGGAAGGTATATGGTGGGTGTATGATACCGGCGAAAAGTGCGCGGTATAAGATAGGCTAGCAATAGTGGAAGGGTGAGAGTGCGTATAATCCATGGACTCAACATTAATCAAAAGAACTCATGCACTTATTGCAAAAAATTTGGAAGTCATCAAAAACCAAAGCATTAAATGCATACTCCTAGGGGGATAGATTTGTAGGAAAAGACCATCGCTCATCCCTGACTGCCACTCATAAGGAAGACAATCAATAAATAAAATTGTGCTCCGACTTCATCACAAGCGGTTCACCATACGTGCATGCTACGAGAATCACAAACTTCAACACAAGCATTCTTTAAATTCGTGATCACCCCAACTAGCATTGCTTTGACATTATCACCTCCATATCTTAAACAGTTATCAAGCATCAAACTTATCTTAGTATTCAACTCACTCAAAAGAAAGTTTCACATATCTTGAATACCAAGTATATTAACATTAAGCAAATTACCATGCTATCAATAACTCTCAAAATAATTTAAGTGAAGCATGAGAGATTAATAGTTTCTTTAAAACAAATCCACTACCGTGCTCTTAAAAGATCTAAGTGAAGCACTAGAGAAAAAATTATCACACTCAAAAGATATAAGTGAAGCACTGTGAGCAAAAACTAATCAAGCTCGAAAGATATAAGTGAAGCACTATGAGCAAAAACTATCAAGCTCAAAAGATATAAGTGAAGCACATAGAGTATTGTAGCAAATTCCAAATCATGTATGGCTCTCTCAAAAGGTGTGTACAGCAAGGATGATTGTGGCAAACTAACAAGAAAATACACAAATAATACAAGACTCTCCAAGCAAAACACATGACATGTAGTGAATAAAAATATAGCTCCAAGTAAATTACCGATGGAAGTAGACGAAAGAGGGGATGCCTTCCGGGGCATCCCCAAGATTTGACTTTTTGGTGTCCTTGGATTATCTTGGGGGTGCCATGGGCATCCCCAAGCTTAGGCTCTTGCCACTCTTTGTTCCATAATCCATCAAAAGAATTCACCCAAAACATGAAAACTTCACAACACAAAACTCAATAGAAATGTCGTGAGCTCCGTTAGTGAAACAAAACAAAAGACCACTTCAAGGTACTGCAATGAACTCATTCTTTATTTATATTGGTGTTAAACCTACTGTATTCCAACTTCCTTATGGTTTATAAACTAATTTATTAGCCATAGATACATTTAAATAAGCAAACAACACATAAACAACAGAATCTGTCAAAAACAGAACAGTCTGTAGCAATCTGTAACTAACGCAAACTTCTGGAACTCTAAAAATTCTACAAAAATAGGACGTACTGGAAAATTTGTTTATCGATCAGCAGAAAAAAGAATGAATGCAAAATCACGTTCCTGTGATTTATTGATTTTTTTCTCGTGAGCACAAAGTTTCTGTTTTTCAGCAGAATCAAATCAACTATCATCATAGCTTATCCTATAGGTTCTACTTGGCACAAAGACTAATTAAAACTTAAAACCACATCTATACAGAAAGTAGAAACAAAATTTAACACTAAACAGTAACAAAAACAAAGAACACAAAATAAAATTGGGTTGCCTCCCAACAAGCGCTATTGTTTAACGCCCCTAGCTAGGAATAAAAGCGAAGATATATCTAAGTTTTGCCATCTTTGGTAGGCAATCCATAAGTGGCTCTCATAATAGATTCATATGGTAGTTTTATTTTATTTCTAGGGAAGTGTTCCATACCCTTCCTCAAGTAAAATTGGAATCTAATATTCCCTTTCTTCATATCAATAATCGCACCAATCGTTCTAAGGAAAGGTCTACCAAGAGTAATAGGACATGAAGGATTGCAATCTATATCAAGAACGATAAAATCTACGGGCACATAATTCCTATTGGCAACAATAAGAACATCATTAATTCTTCCCATAGGCTTTTTAATAGTGGAATTCGCAAGATGCAAGTTTAGAGAGCAATCTTCAAAGTCACGGAAATATAGCGAATCGCACAAAGTTTTGGGAATAGGGGAGACGCTAGCACCCAAATCACACAAGGCATGAAACTCATAATCTTTTATTTTAATTTTGATAGTAGGTTCCCACTCATCATAGAGTTTTCTAGGGATAGAAACTTTCAACTCAAGTTTTTCTTCATAGGATTGCATCAAGGCATCAACAATGTGTTCGGTAAAGGCCTTATTTTGACTGTAAGCATGAGGAGAATCTAGCACGGATTGCAACAAGGAAATACAACCAATCAAAGAGAAATTTTCATAATTAAATTCCTTGAGATCCAAAATAGTGGGTTTAGCAACATCAAGATTTTTATTTATTTCAATCCCACTTTCTTCAATTTCATCGTCAAGATCTAGAAACTCAGAATTCTTAGGACGCCTTCTAGGTAAAGGAAGATCATATTCAGTTTCATCAAGATTCATATTGCAAAACAAGGATTTAATATGGGACACATAAATAACTTTTAGATCTTCATCTTGATTTTCATAGGAATTGGAAGAACACGCTTTAATAAAGGCATCTTTGGAAGCACGCATCCTAGCGGTTCTTTCCTTGCACTCATCAATGGAAATTATCATAGCTTTGAGAGACTCATTGATATCATGCTTAGGAGGAATAGATCTAAGATTTAAAGAATCAATTTCAAGAGAAATTCTATCAACATTCCTAGCCAAATCATCAACTTTAAATAATTTTTCTTCAAGGAAAGCATTAAGATTCTTTTGTGAATTCATAAACTCTTCAACACTACTCTCAAATTCAGAGGGCATCTTATTAAAATTTCCATAAGAGTTGTTGTAGAATTTCCATAATTATTAGAAGGATTACTAGGATAAGGCCTAGGATTAAAATTCCCTCTATACTCGTTATTTCCAAAATTATTCCTTCCAACAAAATTCACATCCATAAATTCGTTATTATTCTCAATCGAAGTAGATAAAGGCATATCATTGGGATCAAGAGAAGTATTTTTAGTAGCAAACATCTTCATAAGTTCATCCATCTTTTCACTCAAAACATTGATTTCTTCTATAGCATGCACTTTTTTACTAGAAGTTCTTTCGGTATGCCATTGAGAATAATTAGCCATAATATTGTCAAGCAATTTTGTAGCATCTCCTAACGTAATTTCCATAAACGTGCCTCCCGCGGCCGAGTCTAAAAGATTTCTAGAAGCAAAATTTAATCCGGCATAAAATTTTTGTATGATCATCCATAAATTCAAACCATGAGTAGGACAATTGCGAAGCATCAATTTCATTCTTTCCCAAGATTGGGCAACATGCTCATGATCGAGTTGTTTAAAATTCATAATATCTTTTCTAAGAGTGATGATCTTAGCGGGAGGAAAATACTTAGAGATAAAAGCATCTTTGCAGTTGTTCCAAGAATCAATACTATTTTTAGGCAAGGATGAAAACCAAACATTAGCACGATCTCTAAGTGAAAACGGAAATAACTTTAATTTGACAATATTATTATCCGTATCTTTCTTCTTTTGCATATCACACAAATCAACAAAATTGTTTAGATGAGTAGCTGCATCTTCGCTAGGAAGGCCGGCGAATTGATCTTTCATAACAAGGTTCAGCAAAGCGGTATTGATTTCACAAGACTCATCATTATTAAGAGGAGAAATCGGAGTACTAAGGAAATCATTATTATTGGTATTCGAGAAATCACACAATTTGGTATTATCTTGCGCCATGGCAACAAGTAATCCAACACACAAGCAAAGGCAAACGAGAAAAAGATGGAAGAGAAAGAGAGGATGAGATTGGGAAAGAGAGGGCGAATAAAACGACAAGGGTGAAGTGGGGGAGAGGAAAACGATAGGCAAATAATGTAATGCGAGAGATAGGGATTGTGATGGGTACTTGGTATGGTTGACTTTTGCGCAAACTCCCCGGCAATGGCACCAGAAATTCTTCTTGCTACCTCTTGAGCACTGCGTTGGATTTCCCAGAAGAGGAGAGGATGATGCAGTAAAGTAGCGTAAGTATTTCCCTCAGTTTTTGAGAACCAAGGTATCAATCTAGTAGGAGATCACGCATGATTCCCTCGTACCTACACAAAACGATAGCTACTCACAACCAACGCGATTAGGGGTTGTCAATCCCTTCACGATTACTTACAAGGGTGAGATCTGATAGAGATGATAAATAATATTTTTGGTATTTTTGATATAGAGATGCAAAGTAAAAAGTAAAAGGCAAGGTAAAAAAAGCAAGTAAATAAAGCAATGGAGATTGATATGATGAGAATAGACCCGGGGGCCATAGGTTTCACTAGTGGCTTCTCTCAAGAGCATAAGTATTCTACGGTGGGTGAACAAATTACTGTTGAGCAATTGATAGAAAAGCGAATAATTATGAGATTATCTAGGTATGATCATGTATATAGGCATCACGTCCAAGACAAGTAGATCGAAACGATTATGCATCTACTACTATTACTCCACTCATCGACCGCTATCCAGCATGCATCTAGAGTATTAAGTAAAACAGAGTAACGCCTTAAGCAAGATGACATGATGTAGAGGGATAAATTCATGCAATATGATAAGAACCCCATCTTGTTATCCTCGATGGCAACAATACAATATGTGCCTTGCAACCCTTTCTGTCACTGGGTAAGGACACCGCAAGATTGAACCCAAAGCTAAACACTTCTCCCATTGCAAGAACTACCAATCTAGTTGGCCAAACCAAACGGATAATTCGAAGAGACTTGCAAAGATAACTCAATCATACATAAAAGAATTCAGAGAAGAATCAAATATTGTTCATAGATAAGCTGGATCATAAACCCACAATTCATCGGTCTCAACAAACACACCGCAAAAAGAAGATTACATCGAATAGATCTCCACAAGAGAGGGGGAGAACATTGTGTTGAGATCCAAAAAGAGAGAAGAAGCCATCTAGCTAATAACTATGGACCGAAGGTCTGAAGTAAACTACTCACACTTCATCGGAGAGCTATGGTGTTGATGTAGAAGCCCTCCATGGTAGATGCCCTCTCCGGCGGAGCTCTGGAACAGGCCCCAAGATGGGATCTCGGAGATACAGAAGGTTGCGGCGGTGGAATTAGGTTTTTGGCTCCGTATATGATCTGACGGGGGTACATAGGTATATATAGGAGGAAGGAGTACGTCGGTGGAGCAACAAGGGCCCACGAGGCAGGGGGGCGCGCCCAGGGGGGCACCCTCCACCCTCGTGACCGCCTCTGGCACTTCTTGGAGTAGGGTCCAAGTCTCCTAGACCACGTTCGGTGAGGAAATCACGTCCCCAAAGGTTTAATCCCGTTTGGACTCCGTTTGATATTCTGTTTCTTCGTAATACTGAAATAGGCAAAAAATAACAATTCTGGGCTGGGCCTCCGGTTAATAGGTTAGTCCCAATAATAATATAAAAGTGCAAAATAAAGCCCAATATAGTCCAAAATAGTAGACAAAGTAGCATGGAGTAATCAAAAATTATAGATACGTTGGAGACGTATCAAGCATCCCCAAGCTTAATTCCTGCTCGTCCTCGAGTAGGTAAATGATAAAAAAGAATTTTTGATGCAGAGTGATACTTTGGCATAATTTCATTGTAAATCTTCTTAATTGTGACATGAATATTCAGATCCGAAAGATTCAAGACAAAAGTTCATATTACCATAAAAGTAATAATACTTCAAGCATAAAAATTAAAGCAATCATGTCTTCTCAAAATAGCATGGTTAAAGAAAGTTATCCCTACAAAATCATACAGTCTGGCTATGCTCTATCTTCATCACACAAAGTATTTATCATGCACAACCCCGATGACGAGCCAAGCGATTGTTTCATACTTTAGAAATCTCAAACTTTTTCAACTTTCACGCAATACATGAGCGTGAGCCATGGACATAGCACTATAGGTGGAACAGAATGGTGGTTGTGGAGAAGACAAAAAAGGAGAAGATAGTCTCACATCGACTAGGCGTATCAACGGGCTATGGAGATGCCCATTGATAGATATCAATGTGAGTGAGTAGGGATTGCCATGCAACGGATGCACTAGAGCTATAAGTATATGAAATCTCAACAAAAGAAACTAAGTGGGTGTGCATCCAACTTACTCTCTCACGAATACCTAGGGCACTTTTGAGGAAGCCCATCATTGGAATATACAAGCCAAGTTCTATAATGAAAAATTCCCACTAGTAAATGAAAGTGACAACATATGAGACTCTGTATCATGAAGATCATGGTGCTATTTCAAAGCACAAGTGTGGAAAAAGGATAGTAGCATTGTCCCTTCTCTCTTTTTCTCTCATATTTTTTCTTTCCTTTTTTTTATTTTGTTGGGCTTCTTTGGCCTCTTTTTTTATTTGGGCTTCTTTGGCCTCTTTTATTTTTAATAAAGTCCAGAGTCTCATCCCGACTTATGGGGGAATCATAGTCTCCATCATCCTTTTCTCACTGGGACAATGCTCTAATAATGATGATTATCACAATTTTATTTTTCTTACAACTCAACAATTATAACTCGATACTTAGAACAAGATATGACTCTATATGAATGCCTCCGGCGGTGTACCAGGACATGCAATGAATCAAGAGTGACATGTATGAAAATTTATGAAGATGGCCTTGCCACAAATACAATGTCAACTACATGTTCATGCAAAAAGCAATATGACAAAAGTAATATGTGCCATATGAACGGAACGGTGGAAAGTTGCATGGCAATATATCTCGGAATGGCTATGGAAATGCCATGATGGGTAGGTATGGTGGCTGTTTTGAGGAAGGTATATGGTGGGTGTATGATACCGACGAAAAGTGCGCGGTATAAGAGAGGCTAGCAATAGTGGAAGGGTGAGAGTGCGTATAATCCATGGACTCAACATTAATCAAAAGAACTCATGCAGTTATTGCAAAAAATTTGGAAGTCATCAAAAACCAAAGCATTAAACGCATACTCCTAGGGGGATAGATTGGTAGGAAAAGACCATCGCACGTCCCTGACTGCCACTCATAAGGAAGACAATCAATAAATAAAATTGTCCTCCGACTTCATCACAAGCGGTTCACCATACGTGCAAGCTACGAGAATCACAAACTTCAACACAAGCATTCTTTAAATTCATGATCACCCCAACTAGCATTTCTTTGACATTATCACCTCCATATCTCAAAACAGTTATCAAGCATCAAACTTATCTTAGTATTCAACTCACTCAAAAGAAAGTTTCACATATCTTGAATACCAAGTATATTAACATTAAGCAAATTACCATGCTATCAATAACTCTCAAAATAATTTAACTGAAGCATGAGAGATTAATAGTTTCTTTAAAACAAATCCACTACCGTGCTCTTAAAAGATCTAGGTGAAGCACTAGAGCAAAAATTATCACACTCAAAAGATATAAGTGAAGCACTGTGAGCAAAAACTAATCAAGCTCGAAAGATATAAGTGAAGCACTATGAGCAAAAACTATCAAGCTCAAAAGATATAAGTGAAGCACATAGAGTATTGTAGCAAATTCCAAATCATGTATGGCTCTCTCAAAAGGTGTGTACAGCAAGGATGATTGTGGCAAACTAACAAGAAAATACACAAATAATACAAGACTCTCCAAGCAAAACACATGACATGTAGTGAATAAAAATATAGCTCCAAGTAAATTACCGATGGAAGTAGACGAAAGAGGGGATGCCTTCCGGGGCATCCCCAAGATTTGACTTTTTGGTGTCCTTGGATTATCTTGGGGGTGCCATGGGCATCCCCAAGCTTAGGCTCTTGCCACTCTTTGTTCCATAATCCATCAAAAGAATTCACCCAAAACATGAAAACTTCACAACACAAAACTCAATAGAAATGTCGTGAGCTCCGTTAGTGAAACAAAACAAAAGACCACTTCAAGGTACTGCAATGAACTCATTCTTTATTTATATTGGTGTTAAACCTACTGTATTCCAACTTCCTTATGGTTTATAAACTAATTTATTAGCCATAGATACATTTAAATAAGCAAACAACACATAAACAACAGAATCTGTCAAAAACAGAACAGTCTGTAGCAATCTGTAACTAACGCAAACTTCTGGAACTCTAAAAATTCTACAAAAATAGGACGTACTGGAAAATTTGTTTATCGATCAGCAGAAAAAAGAATGAATGCAAAATCACGTTCCTGTGATTTATTGATTTTTTTCTCGTGAGCACAAAGTTTCTGTTTTTCAGCAGAATCAAATCAACTATCATCATAGCTTATCCTATAGGTTCTACTTGGCACAAAGACTAATTAAAACTTAAAACCACATCTATACAGAAAGTAGAAACAAAATTTAACACTAAACAGTAACAAAAACAAAGAACACAAAATAAAATTGGGTTGCCTCCCAACAAGCGCTATTGTTTAACGCCCCTAGCTAGGAATAAAAGCGAAGATATATCTAAGTTTTGCCATCTTTGGTAGGCAATCCATAAGTGGCTCTCATAATAGATTCATATGGTAGTTTTATTTTATTTCTAGGGAAGTGTTCCATACCCTTCCTCAAGTAAAATTGGAATCTAATATTCCCTTTCTTCATATCAATAATCGCACCAATCGTTCTAAGGAAAGGTCTACCAAGAGTAATAGGACATGAAGGATTGCAATCTATATCAAGAACGATAAAATCTACGGGCACATAATTCCTATTGGCAACAATAAGAACATCATTAATTCTTCCCATAGGCTTTTTAATAGTGGAATTCGCAAGATGCAAGTTTAGAGAGCAATCTTCAAAGTCACGGAAATATAGCGAATCGCACAAAGTTTTGGGAATAGGGGAGACGCTAGCACCCAAATCACACAAGGCATGAAACTCATAATCTTTTATTTTAATTTTGATAGTAGGTTCCCACTCATCATAGAGTTTTCTAGGGATAGAAACTTTCAACTCAAGTTTTTCTTCATAGGATTGCATCAAGGCATCAACAATGTGTTCGGTAAAGGCCTTATTTTGACTGTAAGCATGAGGAGAATCTAGCACGGATTGCAACAAGGAAATACAACCAATCAAAGAGAAATTTTCATAATTAAATTCCTTGAGATCCAAAATAGTGGGTTTAGCAACATCAAGATTTTTATTTATTTCAATCCCACTTTCTTCAATTTCATCGTCAAGATCTAGAAACTCAGAATTCTTAGGACGCCTTCTAGGTAAAGGAAGATCATATTCAGTTTCATCAAGATTCATATTGCAAAACAAGGATTTAATATGGGACACATAAATAACTTTTAGATCTTCATCTTGATTTTCATAGGAATTGGAAGAACACGCTTTAATAAAGGCATCTTTGGAAGCACGCATCCTAGCGGTTCTTTCCTTGCACTCATCAATGGAAATTATCATAGCTTTGAGAGACTCATTGATATCATGCTTAGGAGGAATAGATCTAAGATTTAAAGAATCAATTTCAAGAGAAATTCTATCAACATTCCTAGCCAAATCATCAACTTTAAATAATTTTTCTTCAAGGAAAGCATTAAGATTCTTTTGTGAATTCATAAACTCTTCAACACTACTCTCAAATTCAGAGGGCATCTTATTAAAATTTCCATAAGAGTTGTTGTAGAAATTTCCATAATTATTAGAAGGATTACTAGGATAAGGCCTAGGATTAAAATTCCCTCTATACTCGTTATTTCCAAAATTATTCCTTCCAACAAAATTCACATCCATAAATTCGTTATTATTCTCAATCGAAGTAGATAAAGGCATATCATTGGGATCAAGAGAAGTATTTTTAGTAGCAAACATCTTCATAAGTTCATCCATCTTTTCACTCAAAACATTGATTTCTTCTATAGCATGCACTTTTTTACTAGAAGTTCTTTCGGTATGCCATTGAGAATAATTAGCCATAATATTGTCAAGCAATTTTGTAGCATCTCCTAACGTAATTTCCATAAACGTGCCTCCCGCAACCGAGTCTAAAAGATTTCTAGAAGCAAAATTTAATCCGGCATAAAAATTTTGTATGATCGTCCATAAATTCAAACCATGAGCAGGACAATTGCGAAGCATCAATTTCATTCTTTCCCAAGATTGGGCAACATGCTCATGATCGAGTTGTTTAAAATTCATAATATCTTTTCTAAGAGTGATGATCTTAGCGGGAGGAAAATACTTAGAGATAAAAGCATCTTTGCAGTTGTTCCAAGAATCAATACTATTTTTAGGCAAGGATAAAAACCAAACTTTAGCATGATCTCTAAGTGAAAACAGAAATAACTTTAATTTGAAAATATTATTATCCGTATCTTTCTTCTTTTGCATATCACACAAATCAACAAAATTGTTTAGATGAGTAGCTGCATCTTCGCTAGGAAGGCCGGCGAATTGATCTTTCATAACATGATTCAGCAAAGCGGTATTGATTTCACAAGACTCATCATTATTAAGAGGAGCAATCGGAGTACTAAGGAAATCATTATTATTGGTATTCGAGAAATCACACAATTTGGTATTATCTTGCGCCATGGCAACAAGTAATCCAACACACAAGCAAAGGCAAACGAGAAAAAGATGGAAGAGAAAGAGAGGAGGAGATTGGGAAAGAGAGGGCGAATAAAACAGCAAGGGTGAAGTGGGGGAGAGGAAAACGATAGGAAAATAATGTAATGCGAGAGATAGGGATTGTGATGAGTACTTGGTATGGTTGACTTTTGCGCAAACTCCCCGGCAATGGCACCAGAAATTCTTCTTGCTACCTCTTGAGCACTGCGTTGGATTTCCCCGAAGAGTAGAGGATGATGCAGTAAAGTAGCATAAGTATTTCCCTCAGTTTTTGAGAACCAAGGTATCAATCCAGTAGGAGATCACGCACGAGTCCCTCATACCTACACAAAACGATAGCTACTCGCAACCAACGCGATTAGGGGTTGTCAATCCCTTCAGAGTTACTTACAAGGGTGAGATCTGATAGAGATGATAAACAATATTTTTGGTATTTTTGATATAGAGATGCAAAGTAAAAAGTAAAAGGGAAGGTAAAAACAAAGCAAGTAAATAAAGTAATGGAGATTGATATGATGAGAATAGACCCGGGGCCATAGGTTTCACTAGTGGCTTCTCTCAAGAGCATAAGTATTCTACGGTGACTGAACAAATTACTGTTGAGCAATTGATAGAAAAGCGAATAATTATGAGATTATCTAGGTATGATCATGTATATAGGCATCACGTCCAAGACAATTAGATTGAAACGATTCTGCATCTACTACTATTACTCCACTCATCGACCGCTATCCAGCATGCATCTAGAGTATTAAGTAAAACAGAGTAACGCCTTAAGCAAGATGACATGATGTAGAGGGATAAATTCATGCCATATGATAAGAACACCATCTTGTTATCCTCGATGGCAACAATACAGTACGTGCCTTGCAACCCTTTCTATCACTGGGTAAGGCCACCGCAAGATTGAACCCAAAGATAAACACTTCTCCCATTGCAAGAACTACCAATCTAGTTGGCCAAACCAAACGGATAATTCGAAGAGACTTGCAAAGATAACTCAATCATACATAAAAGAATTCAGAGAAGAATCAAATATTGTTCATAGATAAGCTGGATCATAAACTCACAATTCATCGGTCTCAACAAACACACCGCAAAAAGAACATTACATCAAATAGATCTCCACAAGAGAGGGGGAGAACATTGTATTGAGATCCAAAAAGAGAGAAGAAGCCATCTAGCTAATAACTATGGACCCGAAGGTCTGAAGTAAACTACTCACACTTCATCGGAGACGCTATGGTGTTGATGTAGAAGCCCTCCGTGGTAGATGCCCTCTCCGACGGAGCTCCGGAACAGGCCCCAAGATGGGATGTCGTGGATACAGAAGGTTGCGGAGGTGGAATTAGGTTTTAGGCTCCGTATATGATCTGACAGGGGTACGTAGGTATATATAGGAGGAAGGAGTACGGTGGAGCAACAGGGGGCCCACGAGGCAGGGAGGCGCGCCCAAGGGGGGGCGCCCTCCACCCTCGTGACCTCCTCTGGCACTTCTTGGAGTAGGGTCCAAGTCTTCTGGATCACATTCGGTGAGGAAATCACATTCCCGAAGGTTTTATTCTGTTTGGACTCCGTTTGATATTTTGTTTCTTCGAAATACTGAAATAGGAAAAAAACAGCAATTCTGGGCTGGGCCTCAGGTTAATAGGTTTGTACCAATAATAATATAAAAGTGGAAAATAAAGCCCAATATAGTCCAAAACAGTAGACAAAGTAGCATGGAGTAATCAAAAATTATAGATACGTTGGAGACGTATCAGTTATAGACATGCTATGCATTCTAAATTTGTAACAAATGAACATGCAGTCGTATTCATAAGGTAAAGATGAGATGAGATAGAACAATTACACGATGATAGATTCCACCAGTATAGGCAGCCAATCTATGTGTCGATCGCGTAAACGATGCCATCGTGCACTATAGCATCAGACAGAAATGTTGCCTCAACAGGATGAGCCATAACCATGTATGGCGACCGGATTCCAGATAGACTAATCCCATGTTGAACAAGGCAATGAGCTTGTAATCCATGTAGTCTTCTGATGGTGTGGACACTTCGCAGATTACAACTTTCTGCAAACAGAGGTCGAGCCAAAAGCTTGACGCATCTCGTGCGTAGTAGGCAGGAGTGTCCGGCGGGCCACGAGGCTCGATGTCGGTGGTATCCAACGATGGAAGGGTGATCTCTCGCTGGGTGTAGATATCCACGAGACACCACGGACTACCGGTGTGGTGGATGAGGACGATCTAGTTGGCCTTCATGCCCGCCCAATAGTGGCCGCGCATGAAGGACATGTGGACGGGTAGTGGTAGCATGTTGAGGGGAACCACAGCAACCTCTGTAGGATCGTCAAGTTAGTGTCTGGGCCATCTGCAAGGATTGGGCATCAGCAAGCAGGGTGTCTGGTTCAAAAGCCTGCCAGAAAATTCAATCGGGAGTTGGGAGGAACTCGAGGACGCTTTCAAGGCCAACTTTCAAGGGACTTATGTCCGGCCTCCGGATGCAGACGATCTAAGTCACAAAATCCAACAACCCGGAGATTCCGCCCGCAAGCTTTGGAATAGGTTCCTCACTAAAAAGAATCAAATAGTCTATTGTCCGGACGCTGAAGCCTTAGCATCATTCAAACACAGTGTCCGCATCGAGTGGCTCGCCCGAAACCTCGGCCAAGAAAAGCCAAAGACAATGGCAGCCTTAACAGGCCTTATGATGCGCTTTTGCGTGGGTGAAGATAGCTGGTTAGCCCGTAAAGGCACCAACGACCCCAACACATCTGAAATAAGGGATGGCGTAATAAACACAAACGCCAAAACAAGGAAGAACTGGGAATTCAAACGGCGGGTGCTTATGCTACCCATCAAATAAAAATCAGGTGCCTGAAAATTCATTTCAAAACAAATGATTCGGCTTTATATCCACGCCGACCCTCGGCATGATGGTTGGAAGCAAATGCAAGTTCATACCAAAAGATTGTTAACAACAATACCAACTTGCGGACGACAAGGTAGTACAACTACCAATACCTAACTAACTTATAATCTTTTTACTCCTGGCCCTAGTGTTTGTCTGGTAGAAAATCTTGCAGAGGACCAGTTTCCGCTCCTTCTCTTGCTCCAGGTCCCCGAGGTGGTACTGGTACATCACCCAGTTGGCCCTCTACTGGTCGAAGTTCTTGTTGGTGTGCAGCACCAGAACCTTTTTTGTTGCCCGTCTGCCAGCCATTGACCATCACCGGCAAGGTATTGTCGGTCTTGTGCCACATCGCGTGCATGTCGCACTTCGGCTGTATCTTGCGAGGTGTCCACGTGCCCCTTTTGAACGCCCTGGAATTGCGCTGGAAGAATTGTTTCCTTAGGCCACTCAGTGTGATACCTGAAGTATTGTGGAATACATGTTTTAGTGTACGTAGTTGGCATTTTCATAACATCTTTGGCATGTTGCAGTCACTTGTTTCACTTTTTATTAACTGTCAAATTGTAATTGCTTCACCAGGTCCGTGTCTAAAAAGAAAAATAGAGCTATAAACAAAGGAATATGTTTGTGCAAGTAGACGGCCGATCGGTGTCTTACCTGGAAGTTTCTCAGGTTGGGTGTAGCATATGCTGTGCTCGCTGTCGATGGTTGGTATGAACAAATCGATGAGAGACTGAAATCTTGTGCTGTCAGCACTCACTTTGGCCTCAAGGTGCTCGATCAGCTCCTGATCCGTGGGATCAAACTTGACGCCAGCCGGCAGCACCGGCCAATCCTTCTTCGACTTGCATCGATAATTCTAGTTATATGGTACTCAATGTATGATCAATCGACTGTTTTAAGTGAGTGATGAAAGATTTCAACAGATAAGTGGTACTCCAAATCTAAAGTCCAGAATACCCGAACACGCCGCCGGGATTCCTGTGTCACCTCACACGCAGCATGTTGTCACATCAATTCAATGTGTGGATATGATGAATAATTTGACCGACGTATACTAGTACTGCTACTGTACTACTTACTAGTCGTATTTAGTGTCACAATTTATACATAGGTTTAACTAACAAGTACGCACTTGAAGCCTAACTGATATATATATATATGGCTTCTGCACACCATCTCCATCATCATTATCAGTACATCCTACGCAGGTGAGTTAGGATGCACTTGATCCCAGGAAGGTATCTATCCTTCAAACCAGAGGAGTGCTTCAAACTAACAACAGTACATAATATCCAACAAAAGAGGGTCATGCTACAGCAGCAGAATACATGGCTTAGTCTACATATCAGCACGAATCAAGTTGTGCATATTTTCTGTTGGCATGAACCACATCGGCGCATGTCGGGTTTGCAAAAGCCATCCATCGCATGGAAGCTTGATGCCTTTCACACACTGAAGATTACATGGCAACAAGCTGTGTCGATGAATCTCTGGATATGGTGATTCATGAAACCCATGGTATGATGCGTAAACACAGCCCCCCCTTCGCGAATGGAAGTTGCATGGCACAGTAATCATCGCTGGTGATATGATCGATTATTGGTTGGATGATCGGATAATTGAGCCCGAGGAACAAGGAGTGGTTGCCGAGGCTGTAAACCCGCCTCCAGTTGAATACGCCTGGCCCAACAGAGCTGGGATCTTTCTCGAACACGAAGCAGCCATAGCCATCAATGTCACGAACGCCCCATGCATTGTACTGCATGTGGTTTGATGTAATGGTTTGGTCAATTTGGTACATGCGAATGAGCATCAAATGACCGCCGTCAGCTGAACAAGCGATAAACCACCACCCATCGGCTGGTATGATTCCAGGTCCTGGAATCATGAAGGCCAGCGCATTTGCGTCTACTGCAACAATTCAAATCGGAGACCAAAAGGACAAAAATAAACAATCATGTTCAGAGTATGTGTGGAATTAAGATTATTATAATAGTGACACATATCATAGAAAGAGAATTGCAATGTCGTGGTCATAATCATACCCCAAGTTAAAAAAATAAGCCAATGGCTTTCATATTCTAGCAACATGTCATGGTTCAAACATCATGTAACAATGAGAGGAAAACAGCTATGGCAGCGCCGACTCATATTCTACCATAGCACTTACTACTACTGTTCTCATATCAACTCTAAGCAATAACATGCATTGTTATAAAAATATTGTAAATGAGAGTAACATATAGCAATCATGATGTTATGCTCATAATATGTATTCTAACAATAGTTAGATGCCAATTGTTCTCATATCAACTCTAACAATAACACGTGTGGTCATAAAAATCTAGGAAATGAGAGGAACACATAGCAATGATGTGGTTATAGACATGCTATGCATTCTAAATTTGTAACAAATGAACATGCAGTCGTATTCATAAGGTAAAGATGAGATGAGATAGAAAAATTACATGATGATAGAATCCACCAGTATAGGCAGCCAATCTATGCGCCGGCCGCGTAAACGATGGCACCGTGCACTATAGCATCAGACAGAAATGTTGCCTCAACAGGATTGATGATGAGCCATAACCATGTATGGCGGCCGGATTCCAGATAGACTAATCCCATGTTGAACAAGGAAATGAGCTTGTAATCCATGTAGTCTTCTGATGGTGTGGGCACTTTGCATATTACAACTTTCTACAAACAGAGGTCAAGCCAAAAGCTTGATGCGTCTCGTGCGTAGTAGGCAGGAGTGTCCGGCGGGCCGTGAGGCTCGATGTCGGCGGTATCCAACGATGGAAGGGTGATCTCTCGCTGGGTGTAGATATCCACGAGACGCCACGGACTACCGATGTGGTGGATGAGGACGATCCAGTTGGCCTTCATGCCCGCCCAGTAGTGGCCGCGCATGAAGGACAAGTGGACAAGTAGTGGTAGCATGTCGAGGGGCACCACGACAACCTCTGTAGGATCGTCAAGTCGGTGTCTGGGCCGCCTGCGAGGATCGGGCATCAGCAAGCAGGGTGTCTTGAAAAGAGCCGGCCGGTTGCAGACGAGTAGACGGTACAAAGACACCGAGCATGCGGCCAGACAGACGGTGCTAAGTAGGTCCATACGACTACAGATCTACTCCAAGAGAACATCGGGGAGGGAATTCCAATCGCGGTTCTGCATGTCAGTCAGTTCTGCCATTGGGGTTTTCGGTGCCTGCGAGCCAGCAGGGAAGTGGATTCGGGCGGGCGAGCGAAGAAGCTTCTCCTCGTGTGGCCGAGCAGTGAGCGGGGGGATATGGTATGCGCAAGCTACCAAGGAAGATGGCGCGGGCAGGCGAGCAGTGAGCGGGGATAAATGGTGTGCGGACGAAGATGGGGAAGAGAGGAGGAAGAAGAAGAGTGGAAGACGGGGAATAAAGTGCATTAAATCTCAATTCTACTAGTACTACTACCAGGATATACCGTCCTTTGGAGTGTAAATAGTTACACCAGTGACATGTGGGTCTACCACAAGAGGGCCCATATGTCAGTTAATGGAGGACAGAGGTGCGTAGGCGTATTTGCGGAAGCATGCTCTACTAGCAAACATGATGGCATTACTGGGTAAGGCTGATTTAGTAGCAACAACACGCTGGTTCAGCTTATTAATTATGTGTCCCATCTGCTGCAGCGTGTATTGTCACTTCATTGCGAAGATTAGTTGAATAGTTCTCTCTGACCGATATGGGGAATAATGGATCGCGAGGACTTCCTTTCTACAGTATCCCTATGCCTCTACGCTCACTTCACTCATTTTGCTCTGTACCTAGTCACTTGTTGAAATCTGTAGAAAGACAAATACTCCGTATTTGGGAACAGAGGGAGGCTTTTACTCCATACTATTTGGGAACAGAGGGAGTATCACCATATGGAGGGAACAGAGGAAGCTTGAAATATGAACATGTCAATGGCAGGGAGTAAGCCACATGCATGCATGCATGCATGCATGCAACATGCAACACTCACATGTACACATGGATGCACGTAACACTCACGCACCCATGCGGCACACAGCACACGACACAACAAACACAGCTCATGCTCAAGTGCTCAACCTACTCCCTACGTCCGTGAAAGACTGTACATTTAGGTATTTAAACATTTGCCAGGGCATAATTAACGCCCAAAAGTAGCAGACTTATGTGTGCATGCGACCATTGAGATAAGAAGATTAAATGAAGGCCGTTGCATGCTGTAATTAAGGATAGACATGTAGCCTATACCTACAGCACAAGTTGGTGCATTAGTCAATCAATATCGATTTAGATTAAAGGCTAAATGCATTGGAAGTGTAGATGTACATTATGTACCACACTCTTTGTTTTGTAGCCGATGTACACTCTTTGTTGGAAGACCGAGGGAGGACACGTGCATGCACTCACATACACAGCCAGTGTGGTTCGTGCGCAAGGGTTGGACTCGTGTCGCACCTGCGTAAAGTTTTGTTTAACTGATTTCTTTGCTCCGCCAACTGACAGGTGGGACCCAGAAACCAGGTGACAATTTAACCAGTCAACAAAGTGCCACGTCGACTATGTGGCCGGTCAGTAGGGTGCAATACGGTGCTCTACGATGAGCTAGTGATCGTATAATCGTCGCAAAACTATATATAGTTACCGTAAAGAGCGTATTGTTACATACGTTGACCGCCAGTGTATTTTTCTTGTTTCAAATTAAGCCATATTAATCGGAAAGGACGCAGTATGGACAACTACTAGTACTAGTACTGCTTTGATATGTCCCATCAACTCGCCGAACGAGGAGAAGCTTGCTTACTACGCCTCTCCCTCGCCCACACGTGCGGTGGTTCGCAGGACGAGGGGAGGGTTTTGACTATAGCGCCCTCTCCCTCTCCCTCTCCCTCGCCCTCGCCCTCGCCCTCGTGGTGGACGTGCAATAGTTCAATCTCCCTCTCCCTCCGTCCAGGTGCATTAGGCATCTAACCAAATCCAGGAATTCCAATAATATTGTGAGTCCAGTAATTAACTTAGCTACATTTAGCTAGTCCGGTGTGGAGTAATTAATTTTGTGAGTCCAGTACACATAGCAAGGCACATACGTAGGCTAGTCATTGCAAACAGCCGTGCATGCAACCCACAAGACATAATTATCGTACGCGCATGCAAACGGCCAGGCTCCATGGTTGGCTGCCCAAGTGCATTGCCCCAAACAGTGCAATGAATTCACATATAAACACGCGCTAATTAATTTTCTCTAGTCCAATCCATACGCACCTAGGTCGTGCTGCACCTTCTTAAATGCCCTATACACCTGGACAGAGGGAGTAGTACTAGTACTCCTTTGATGTGTCCCGTCAACTCGCCGAACGAGGAGAAGCTTGCTTACTATACCTCTCCCTCGCCCACGCGCGCGGTGGTTCGCAGGACGAGGAGAGGGCTTTGACTAGAACGCCCTCTCCCTCTCCCTCCCTCTCCCTATCCCTCGCCCTCGCCCACGCCCTAGCGGTGGATGTGCAGCAGTTCAATCGGTGTCAGATTGCCAGAAGCATATTGTACTGTAGTATCATCATTGTTGGACCTTCCGAAGAGGCGAAGAGCCAAGTGCAAGGTTCACACGAGTACGAACTGTTGAAGCTCCCGAAGAGGCAAAGAGCCAAGCGCAAGGTTTTATAGGAGTTGTCGTCCTAGTAGGAGTGTACTACAACTATAGCGAACGATGCTACTGTATGATGCCGCCACGTCATGTATATCCAAAGCTGTGCCACCTTTTTTTCTCAAAGAGCATGTTGGAGCCCATGCAACAACCACACAAGTTGCACGTACACATAACACATTTACTAGTAATAAATTCTAAAGGACAAATGCTAGTATGCCACACAAGTTCATCTCCAATTCATGTGATAAATTTGTGCACGACTAGTCTACATATATTCACAACGCTACCGTTCACAATTACCGTACTCCACTTACACGTTATAGATGGGCTACATGCATGTCCTCCTCCAGGTTCTAGTCCCAGGTGTTCTTCATGGATGGCACGATCCATAGCGGTGGGAAACAGGAATCATTGTCGCAGCTTTCTAGTCCGGTTCCACACGATGGAGACTCATCCATGCTGAAGTGGCATAAATCAGGGATAGCGTGTCCCAGCATGTCGTTCATCCGGCAGTGTGCAATGAAGACACAACCATGCTTCATGAATGGCAGACCTTCCGTGTCGTGCACGGAAGGTGGCATCCGCTTCACAATGGGGTAGCTGTCCCCGATGAAAAGCGAGTACTCTCCAAGAGTTTTCATCGGCACCCACGTAGCATCATGGGGGTCGAACTCGGCGCCGTTCATATGGTACACGCGGCATCCCAGATCTTGACACACGGTGACGTACATAGTCAAGGTCCATGCATAATAATGTTGTGCTCAAATATGGCGGTCAGCAATATTGTGCAGCAAATAGTACTACTCCGGTAGAGAGGAAATAAAATAACTGACTTATTATATATAGCCACTCTTGGCTACATGGATGAGATAGTAAGACATGGAAACACAAAAATGGTGGCAGCTAGTGGGTTCAAGTCTTCAAGGGCCTAGCTAGCTATAAGCGTCCTCCAAGGTAAAAAGTACTCCTACTAGTACTACTAAGTATACTACTAGTACAACAATGAAAGAGAAGGCGAGAGGGTTAAAAAATGGAATACCTGGGTAGATGGTGACGGTCCGATCGTGGTAGATTGTGTGACCATGTTGCACATCAGTGGTACCATGGGTAACGACTGCTAAGATAGTTGATCCCAATATGCCAAAGTCAGCTACAAGGTTCTAGGTTAGACCGAATCATGGATGCAAATGCACATCCAGGATCAGTGATCTTATTTTGATCGGGGGATGACTGGTCCTTGCAAAATAATGGAGTACCGTTAGGGATGCAAATGATGGTTTGTGAATTCCGTTTGTAATCTCCCGTACTATAGGATGGCAACCAGATGAGGCAAGTCCCCTGGCTTGTCACCGCGAAGATGCGGCCTAGATGGCGCACGGCGTCTTCGAACGTGTAGGGGTACAAATCTGTCGTTGCCAACATGCGCCAACCTCTGCCGTTACTGCGTCTTGCATTGATGGCAATCCTTATGTCGAACACCGCGATGAGATAGTAATCGTCGTAGCTACGTCGCTCTGTCGGCGGGTCCGCAATTGCTATCTTCATCAATCTCATGTAGGCATCATCATACGTATTCAAGCCCAGCCAGTCCGGAAGGCCGATCCCAATGGTGGAGAAGGGGTCTACCGGAATGGCCGCATTGCTATGGATGTTGTGCAAAATGATGGTGGTATCCGGCCGGAGGTATGCAAGCCAATCTTCGTTGGCACCGACCCATACCTATATATAAGACGGTGGGCAGCGGAGAAATTACGGGATGGAAATGGAATAACTAAGTACTACATGATCAAACTCCATTACTGACCTGCTCATCGGACAAAATCTGACTACCTCTCAATGTTGGCAACTCTAGCGGAGTCAACGTGCAACAATGGCCAGGGAGCGGTGGACTGTTCGAAGGATTGTCCCATAGAAGAACCTTCTCCTCGAGGATGCATGGAAGACCAACAAGCATGGCCTTTTCCCAAGACTGTTTAAACAGCGTCTTGAAAAAGTTGGTGCAGGAAGCACCGAGTCTTGCAGCGGTGAGGACGTCTGAGCGGCGTGCGATTTCTCCCAGAGGATCGTCATCCAAGGTCTCCCAGCCCCGACAAGGAGGAGAACCGCCTGGCGAATCCATGGGAGCAGCGACGAACTGCCTTCTCTTCGGGGGGAGGGGAACTAGCGAGGAGGAGATAAGAGCGTAGTAACCTCAGGGCCTCGTCCCTTCCAACTATAGATCGTTCCTTAGCGAAGGGGTGTGGCTATTATTTACAACCAGTACTAGCATTATGGAATGTTATGGGATTGCATTATACTGTAAATAATAGCACTAGTAAGAAATTTTTGGCACTAGGTAGTAGTTTTTGGCATGGATTAAGAAATTTTGCGTATGTTTTTGCCATATTTTGTACACGCCAACTAGTGTCAAAAACGTCTTACATTATGTGACAGAGCGTACGTACTCGTACTGTAGCAGTACCAGTACTAATTTCCTCAACTAGTAGTGCGATGTACTGTACTTCTAGTCTAGTCTAGTATAGTGCACCAGTTTTGAACTCTTGAATCTCAGGGCCAAGGAGCTACAGTTGGAAGTGGAGGGTACTACTGTTCTCTAGAACCATCGCTGTACTATCAATGCAGGGGAAGTACACCTGCGTAGTGGCCTAGTGGGTACTCTCGGTGCTATATTCAGCCGCTCCTCTCAAGTAGGAGTAACTGGCCTTCTCAGCCACTCCTCTCATGCACACACTAGTAGCCTGTTTATCAGCGAAGGTTACTGCGGGGGCAGAACATTTGAGTTATTTGATACAGCGAGACTAGGCTTTTCGCTTCCATTTGTGGAGGTGTAATGGATCTAGTCGAACTTTGTTAGTAGTAGTTCCTTCTTTATGAATGAGATGAAGCAAAGCTTTTGCCTCCGTTTAAAAAAACACGTCAAGAGGAATTTCTTTTATAGTAGAGCCGATACTGGAGTGAAGTCCATGCGTGCAACGCCACAAGCTACAGAGTAGTAGTAGAGCACTTTACGTACGGAGCCATATTGCACAGTTCCCAATGCCTCGCCAGGCTTTTCCGGCTCCTCGGGCTTAATTGGGAGGCGCTAGTTTAAATATGCTACTAGCTGATGAGGAAGCTGCAAGCAAGGTGCGGCTAGGGCGAGCATGCGAGCCACGGGATGCTGGGAAGGAAACCCCGTTCACGTGGCTAGGCTGTCCAATGCACCCAGATTATGGGGCCGCACGTCCGTTCGACTTCAAAACTCAAACTACCTGTGTAAAATATGGCTCGCAGCAAAGTGTAGTAGTACTATTTTAAAAAAAAGGCCGCCGTGCGTTCGGCCGGGATCGAACCCACAAAACGAGGTATACACTCCCGCGACCACTGGTAGTACTCGTTGGAGTACAACGCAACCTATAATTGCCTCTTGTCGCTAGTAGTACGTACATTGTTCCTTACAAGAAACTCCTATTAATGGAAGAAACCACTAAAATGCCAAGAAACTACTACGACATGCATACGTGGCAGACTTAAGATAAGACTACCTTATCAACCATTGTACATGCTCTTACCAACAAAAATCCTCGAGTGACCTCCTACCTCCGGCCCGTCCACCTAGTCATCCTCGGCCATGGGACGCAGCTACCGCCGCCGACAGAAGGCGAGGTCAAAACCGCCGGCGGTGCGGAGCCCATGTTGCGGCAGCCCGGATGCCAGCTCCGTCCGGCGCTCGCGGCCGCTCGCTAGCCAAGATAGCTCCGTCCAGCTGCTTGTCTGCAAGGTTTGCTAGCTAGATTGGCACTGCAGTGCGCTGGCTTGCTCGCGAGCGCCGCCCTCAGTCCAGCCATCTGGCTCGAGCGAAGGCCAGCGCAGTGGCTTGCTCGCTCGTGAGTCATGCTCAGGCCAGCCTACCAACCCGTGCGGAGGCCAGCGCACCGTCTGGCCCGTCCGGCGGAGCAGTGGCCAACTCGCTCATCACCGGCGCCACCGACGAACACGCATCAGTACTGTTTGAAGTAATGTTCCGGAAAAATAATGATTTGAGGGGGAATAACATGATAGAAGGTCAGATGTGGGTCCCTCGTGTCAACGATCAAACAAAATGTGTTGGTTTAAGCTGCTTCGTCAGCACGGACGTGTGGGCCAACCCTGTCATAAATGGGTTTAAACGAACCTAATCGATAGGAGTACTAGGTAGTAGTTTTTAGTGTGGATTAAGAAATTTTGCGTATGTTTTTGCTATTTTTTGTACAATAGATTCTTCCTATGGCTGGTTGAAAGTGGTAGTTTTTTGTTAAATACTCTACATATTGTAAGTAGGAGTGAAAGTTAAGCTTTGGAAGCCAATAAGGAAGGCTAGTTACATAATGCATATGTGTACATGATTGAAAGTAAATATCAACCATGAGTGACTAATATCTTGATGGAAAACTCGAAACTATGGAATACTAGGAAAAAAGTGCATGGTTGGAAATACTAGCAATGTTCATGTCCGTTGCACCGAATCATAATTAGAATAATACTTATTCACAAACTTGGTACAAAACACTCTAATTTTGATATACATATGTTTCAATTAGAATATATTCCTTGGGATGCTTTGGTGAGGTCGGGGAGGGATGTGGTTGGTTTTAAGATACTAATTACGGGTTTTTCTGCAAATTGGTAGACAAGTGGGATGTTAGTGAGAAAAGGCAAGAACTTACCTCACAATCGTTAGATGTAGATCTAATGGTCAGAAACGACGGATGGCAGACACACCAGCATCACCAACTTAGTCTTGTGTAGGAGTACTAGCAAGATCCGTGCATTGCACGGAACATCAAGATGCATTTTTTGTAAAACACTTGTTGTGATTGACCCTTGCGGGAGTAATCCCATGTGTAAAAACTAATGATATCTCGAGAAATATGAGATAAGGTGAAGAGGAGTGGGGTGTGGTGGTGGTTGGTGGTCGGACTGAGCGGAGGCATGGGGATTGACGACACCAGCAGCGGCCACGAGGCCAGTTTGTTCCAGAGGCTTCCTTTCTTAATTGCTCAACAATGAGGTTTGTTGGAGATAGGGATGAACGAGGGAAGGCCTTGTCTGCAAATGTGGAGAGGGGTGCGGGTATCTTTTAGTTTAATTTCCATCCGTCAGATATAGATCGGACGGTCTATATTGCAAGATGGCACACGTACCATCATCACCACCTCGGTTTTTTATAAGAGAAGAAATATAAGTATGGAGATACAAACGTATTATCGATACTTGCTTCCGTAAACTAGCATCTAAATTCTATTCAACGCCTCGGCATGTGGGGCCTTAGCACAATGACTTCTCGACTGTGTAAAACAAAGATTTTCCCGTCGCCGACAAGGAGGGGGTGACGGCGGCGCATTTTTTATCTTGCTCTAATCCTAGTAGTCATACTAGGTGGTCTAAGCACGTGTAGATTTATTCTTTTTCATGTCTCGTGTTCGCCGTACTGCCACGACTGTTGATGAATAGACGGTAAGTTATTCACGGGGGAAACCCTTGATGAGCGTGTTTGCGAGAGAGAGAGAGAGAGAGAGAGAGACAGTGTGCGTGTGTGCTATGTTAGAGACTGAGGCAATGGTAACCGATTCTTTGTGTCTATGTGTGTGGAGGATAGAGAGAGACATGTACATGGGGCTTTGTGTTGTGTAACATGGAGATACATATACATAATTAGAGAGTGAGTGTGTGAGATACACATGAGCACATGGGGAGAGATGAGGATCCAGATAAATGGGTGTTTGTGCGTGTTTGTGTGTGTTTGTGCACGTGTTTGTGTGTGAGAGGGAGAGAGTGTACGTGGATAGAGAGACCACTGATGATATAAACCTAGTATAAGGGAAGGGGGAATGGTGTGACGTGTGTAGTAGCGGGATAGCACGGGTGCGGGCTGGGGGAGCAGACTATTTGTAAGAGACATCGAGTGTGTTTGTGGGAGAGGGGTGTGAGAGCGAGAGAAAGAGAGAGCTAGCGACGGAGAGAGAGAGAGAGAGAGAGAGAGAGAGAGAGAGAGAGAGAGAGAGAGAGAGAGAGAGAGGAAGAGAGGGGCGAGAGGGGTCGTTTGTGTCCATAAATGGCGTATAGATAGGGAGACAATGTTGATGTTGTTCGAAATTGGCCTATGAATGGAGACGCAAGGGAAGCGAGTCATCGTGTGTGTGATAGGGACTTCATGAGAGATCTAGAATAGATGGTGTAGAGAACAATGTGCGAAATAGAGAACGATTATACATTAGGGAGCTATGCAAAGAGTCACGACATATATGTATGCAGGGAAGGAGCTGGGGTGGGTCTGCATGTGGGAGAGATAGAAAGAGGAGAGTGGTGCACAAGGAGACAAAGTGTGCTTCTTTGCAGTGGGGGTGGTGTGTGAGGTGAGTGCGCGAGAACCACATAACTAGGGAGATAGACGTTTGGGGGCGACATTTTGTGTGTATGGGAAATATACACTCTACATAGTGCGTGTGCTTGGGTAAGAGAGATAGCGGGAGACCTAGAGAGTGAGGGAAGAGATGTGTGCATGCCCGAGAGACAAAGTGATAGAGACCTATGTTGCGGTCCGTACTTTACAAGAGAGAGGTGTTAATGTGCTCGCGTGTTGGTGTTTGGGGGAGAGAACGACTTCTCTATGTGTGTGTGTGTGTGTGTGGTGGAGGTGGGGGGGGGGGTTGACTTTAGAGAAAGAGTGAGGTGTCTATATTTGAGGGACTTTAGCATAATTGAGATATTGTGCACTCATGGTTGATCCATTTGTTTCACAGTTTGTACTATGAGATAACAATACTTTTGAATATGCGTGATATACCTTGATGTACCAGAATTACAAACCTAAGATTGGAATTTTGGAATTCGACTCCATCATTAGCTTTTGTAATTCATTTAAATGGAGGTACATTTTTTAAGCCGGGATTTCGTGATTTCAAATTCATATATCAAACCTAGAGATATACACGTACGGGCATGTTCAAACTTTATAATCATCCACTTTATTCATACACATACACATTTTTGCTTTTGTCATCATATTTAGGATAAACACATTTGGAATTTCATTTGAATTGGACCGTATGATGGTATTTGCTTGTAGTAGCTCAATGATCCATATTTGAATTGAATGGACAATCTAAGTTTCGAGTTGGAGACATTGATTTTCAAAACTTGCACATTTTTTTTGCGTGCAAAACAAACAAATTGTCGACCATGATATCATAGTCGGTCGTACGAGAGCAGAATACTTATAATTTTAGGCGCCAAAAGCTTTCAAACTTCCAAGCTCACATCGAAATATCACGCGCCCCAAAGTTTAGCCCTGTGATATTCCTGTTTTACCCCTGCCACATGAACGGAAAAGGGCTGCTTTGGTAACTCCATTGTTTGCCCCTCTTTGCCACCGACATTCTTCCCCAGAGCGCCTCCCCTTCCCCTCCCCGACCCCCCCAACCATGGCAAGCCGCCGAATCTAGTCCTCCGCCGCAAAGGTGGACCTCACACCCCGCCGGATCTACCTTCCGCACCTTGGAAGCCCCAACTGCCAACTCACCACTTCACCGGAGCCGCTTCAGCGACTGGCTGTCCACCGCTCCAGATCTCCTTGACCGCCATCATGGTCCACCGCACCGGATCTGCTTAATCAGCACCCTCCACCACAGCATAGGCCCTTCACTGACTCCCTCGTCCGCCCCTTCGCTGGCCCTTCATACAAGCCCTCATCCGACGCAACAGATCCGCCTCACCGAAAGCACAATACAACGCGCCCGCCGAAGCCTTCGTCCACTGCACCGGACCCGCTCCACGGACGCCATATTCAACTCCACCGGTCCTTCTTTACTGACGCCGCAACCTCATCAGGTTATTTCGATTTGTACTCCTTCGGTTTTTCTCTTTATCGTGCAACTGTTCACTTACCACAGATGAGCTTTCTTGTATGTCGACAGGCGCCGCAACCGTAGCACCGGAGCAGCTTCAGCGACGGCGACAGCCGGCCCAAACTCAACCGCAACACGAGCACCATCGACGATCCTTAGCTATCAAGTATGACAACAATACCCATACGCCGCCGAAAATCAGGTACTATTATCCAACGGCCGGTGCCTACGTTCACTTTCCTAGCATAAGCACCACACCTTTGAATTTCTTCAGGGCATCATTCAGTTTTTCATGAGATGCGTTATTCTGCTTGCACCTGTAGGGCCATACTTCTAGCAGTGAACATGTTACATGTGTTAAATTACATACCAGTGCACATATAGTTAATATGCTTTAGTTTTGTTCTGACGCCACCTGTTGGTTCCATCAGACTGCTTAATGTTGTTTATGCTTAATTACACATCAGCAAACTAGCATGTGGTTGTTGGAAATATGCCCTAGAGGCAATAATAAAATGGTTATTATTATATTTCTTTGTTCATGATAATTGTCTGTTATTCATGCTATAATTGTGTTATCCGGAAATCGTAATACACGTGTGAATACATAGACCAGAACGTGTCCCTAGTGAGCCTCTAGTTGACTAGCTCGTTGATCAACAGATAGTCATGGTTTCCTGACTATGGGCATTGGATGTCATTGATAACGGGATCACATCATTAGGAGAATGATGTGATGGACAAGACCCAATTCTAAGCATAGCTCAAAGATTGTGTAGTTCGTTTAGCTAGAGCTTTTCCGAATGTAAAGTATCATTTCCTTAGACCATGAGATTGTGCAACTCCCAGATACCTTAGGAGTGATTTGGGTGTGCCAAATGTCACAACGTAACTGGGTAACTATAAAGGTACACTACGGGTATCTCTGAAAGTGTCTGTTGGGTTGGCACGAATTGAGACTGGGATTTGTCACTCCGGATGATGGAGAGGTATCTCTGGGCCCACTCGGTAATGCATCATCATAATGATCTTAGTGTGACCAAGTGTCTGGTCACGGGATCATGCATTACGGTACGAGTAAAGTGACTTGCCGGTAACGAGATTAAACGAGGTATTGGGATACCGACGATCGAATCTCGGGCATGTAACATACCGATTGACAAAGGGAATTGTATACGGGATTACTTGAGTCCTCGACATCGTGGTTCATCCGATGAGATCATCGAGGATCATGTGGGAGCCAACATGGGTATCCAGATCCCGCTGTTGGTTATTGACCGGAGAGGCGTCTCGGTCATGTCTGCATGTCTCCCGAACCCGTAGGGTCTACACACTTAAGGTTCGGTAACGCTAGGGTTGTAGAGATATGAGTATGCAGTAACCCGAAAGTTGTTCAGAGTCCCGGATGAGATCCTGGACGTCACAAGGAGTTCTGGCATGGTCCGGAGGTAAAAAATTATATATAGGAAGTGAAGTTTCGGCCATCGGGAATGTTTCGGGGGTTACCGGTATTGTACCGGGACCACTAGAAGGGTCCTGGGGGTCCACCGGGTGGGGCCACCTATCCTGGAGGGGCCCATGGGCTGAAGTGGGAGGGGAACCAGCCCCTGGTGGGCTGGTGCGCCCCCCTTGGGCCCCCTGCGCCTAGGGTTGGAAACCCTAGGGGTGGGGGCGCCTCCACTTGCCTTGGGGGGCAAGCCACCCCCTTGACTGCTGCCCCCCCTTAGAGATCCCATCTCCTAGGGCCGGCGCCCCCCTAGGGGCCCTATATGAAGAGGGGGGAGGGAGGGCAGCCGCACCCATGCTCTTGGCGCCTCGCTCTCCCTCTGCTACACCTCTCCCTCTCGCTGACGCTTGGCGAAGCCCTGCCGACATCACTGCTGCATCCACCACCACGACGTCGTGCTGCTGGATCTTCATCAACCTCTCCTCCCCCCTTGCTGGATCAAGGAGGAGACGTCTCCCTGACCGTACGTGTGTTGAACGCGGAGGTGCTGTCCGTTCGGCGCTAGGATCTCCGGTGATTTGGATCACGACGAGTACGACTCCCTCAACCCCGTTCTCTTGAACGCTTCCGCTCGATCTACAAGGGTATGTAGATGCACTCCTCTCTCTCGTTTCTAGATGAACTCATAGATTGATCTTGGTGAAACCGTAGGAAATTTTTTATTTTCTGCAACGTACCCCAACAGTGGCATCATGAGCTAGGTCTATGCGTAGTTCTCTTTGCACAAGTAGAACACAAATTTGTTGTGGGCATAGATGTTGTCAACTTTCTTGCCACTACTAGTCTTATTTTGCTTCAGCGTTATTGTGTGATGAAGCGGCCCGGACCGACCTTACACGTACGCTTACGTGAGACAGGTTCCACCGACTGACATGCACTAGTTGCATAAGGTGGTTAGCGGGTGTCTGTCTCTCCCACTTTAGTTGGAGCGGATTCGATGAAAATGGTCCTTATGAAGGGTAAATAGAAGTTGACAAATCACGTTGTGGCTTTCACGTAGGTAAGAAAATGTTCTTGCTAGAACCCTATTGCAGCCACGTAAAACATGCAACAACAATTAGAGGACGTCTAACTTGTTTTTGCAGCATATGATTTGTGATGTGATATGGCCAAAAGTTGTGATGAATGATGAATGATATACTGTGATGTATGAGATCATGTTCTTGTAATAGGAATCACGACTTGCATGTCGATGAGTATGACAACCGGCAGGAGCCATAGGAGTTGTCTTAATTATTGTATGACCTGCGTGTTAATGATTTAACGCCATGTAATTACTTTACTTTATTGCTAAACCGTTAGCCATAGTAGTAGAAGTAATAGTTGGCGAGCAACTTCATGGAGACACGATGATGGAGATCATGGTGTCATGCCGGTGACAAAGATGATCATGGAGCCCCGAAGATGGAGATCAAAGGAGCTATATGATATTGGCCATATCATGTCACTGTTTAATTGCATGTGGTGTTTTTTATGTTTATGCATCTTGTTTACTTAGAACGACGGTAGTAAATAAGATGATCCCTCATAATAATTTCAAGAAAGTGTTCCCCCTAACTGTGCACCGTTGCGAAAGTTCGTCGTTTCGAAGCACCACGTGATGATCGGGTGTGATAGATTCTAACATTCACATACAATGGGTGTAAGACAGATTTACACATGCAAAACACTTAGGTTAACTTGACGAGCCTATCATGTACAGACATGGCCACGAAACACAAGAGACCGAAAGGTCGAACATGAATCGTATGGAAGATACGATCAACATGGAGATGTTCACCGATGATGACTAGTCCGTCTCACGTGACGATCGGACACGGCCTAGTCGACTCGGATCATGTATCACTTAGATGACTAGAGGGATGTCTAATCTGAGTGGGAGTTCATTAAATAATTAGATTAGATGAACTTAATTATCATGAACTTAAGTCTAAAATCTTTACAATATGTCTTGTAGATCAAATGGCCCACGTTACCCTCAACTTCAATGCATTCATAAAGAAAACCAAGATGAAAGATGATGGCAGCAACTATACGGACTGTGTCTGGAACCTGAGGATCATCCTCATAGCTGCCAAGAAAGATTATGTCCTAGAAGCACTGCTAGGTGAAGCACCCATCCCAGAGAACCAAGACGTTATGAACACTTGGCAGTCTCGTGCTGATGATTACTCCCTCGTTCAGTGCGGCATGCTTTACAGCTTAGAATCGGGGCTCCAAAAGCATTTTGAGCAACACGGAGCATAAGATGTTCGAAGAGCTGAAAATGGTTTTCCAAGCTCATGCCCGGGTCGAGAGATATGAAGTCTCTGACAAGTTCTTCAGCTGTAAGATGGAGGAAAATAGTTCTGTCAGTGAGCACATACTCAAGATGTCTGGGTTGCACAACCGCCTGACTCAGCTGGGAGTTAATCTCCCGAATGACGCGGTTATTGACAGAATCCTCCAGCCGCTTCCACCGAGCTACAAGAGCTTTGTGATGAACTTCAATATGCAGGGGATGGATAAGACCATTCCTGAGGTATATTCAATGCTGAAATCAGCGGAGGTAGAGATCAAGAAAGAACATCAAGTGTTGATGGTGAATAAAACCACTAGGTTCAAGAAAGGCAAGGGTAAGAAGAACTTCAAGAAGGACGGCAAGGAAGTTGCCACGCCCGGTAAGCCAGCTGCCGGGAAGAAGTCAAAGAATGGACCCAAGCCTGAGACTGAGTGCTTCTATTGCAAAGGGAAGGGTCACTGGAAGCGGAACTGCCCCAAATACTTAGCGGACAAGAAGGTCAGCAACACTAAAGGTATATGTGATATACATGTAATTGATGTGTACCTTACCAGTGCTCGTAGTAGCTCCTGGGTATTTGATACTGGTGCCGTTGCTCATATTTATAACTCAAAGCAGGAGTTGCAGAATAAACAGAGACTGGTGAAGGACGAGGTGACGATGCGCGTCGAGAATGGTTCCAAGGTCGATGTGATCGCCGTCGGCACGCTACCTCTACATTTACCTATGGGATTAGTTTTAAACCTCAATAATTTTTATTTAGTGCCAAGTTTGAGCATGAACATTGTATCTGGATCTCGTTTAATGCGAGATGGCTACTCATTTAAATCCGAGAATAATGGTTGTCCAATTTATATGAGAGATATGTTTTATGGTCATGCCCCAATGGTCAGTGGTTTATTCTTAATGAATCTCGAACGTGATGTTACACATATTCATAGTGTGAATACCAAAAGATGTAAAGTTGATAACGATAGTCCCACATACTTGTGGCACTGCCGCCTTGGTCACATTGGTGTCAAGCGCATGAAGAAGCTCCATGCTGATGGACTTTTAGAGTCTCTCGATTATGAATCATTTGACACATGCGAACCATGCCTCATGGGTAAAATGACCAAGACTCCGTTCTCTGGAATAATGGAGCGAGCAACCAACTTATTGGAAATCATACATACTGATGTGTGCGGTCCAATGAGCGTTGAGGCTCGTGGAGGATATCGTTATGTTCTCACTCTCACTGATGACTTGAGTAGATATGGGTATGTCTACTTGATGAAAACAAGTCTGAGACCTTTGAAAAGTTTCAAGGAATTTCAGAATGAGGTAGAGAATCAACGTGCCCGAAAGATAAAGTTCCTACGATCAGATCGTAGAGGAGAATATTTAAGTCACGAATTTGGTACGCACTTAAGGAAATGTGGAATCGTTTCACAACTCACGCTGCCTGGAACACCTCAGCGTAACGGTGTGTCTGAACGTCGTAATCGCACTTTATTGGATATGGTGCGATCTATGATGTCTCTTACTGATTTACCGCTATCTTTTTGGGGATACGCTCTAGAGACAGCTACATTCACTTTAAATAGGGCACCATCTAAATCCGTTGAGACGACACCGTATGAATTATGGTTTGGGAAGAAACCTAAGCTGTCGTTTCTAAAAGTTTGGGGATGCAATGCTTATGTCAAGAAACTTCAACCTGAAAAGCTCAAACCCAAGTCGGAAAAAGTGTCTTCATAGGATACCCTAAGGAAACCATTGGGTATACCTTCTACCTCAGATCCGAAGGCAAGATCTTTGTTGCCAAAAACGGGTCCTTTCTGGAGAAAGAGTTTCTCTCGAGAGAAGTAAGTGGGAGGAAAGTGGAATATGATGAAGTACTACCTCTTGAACCGGTGAGTAGCGCAGCTCAGGAAGATGTTCCTGTGATGCCAGCACCAACTGAAGAGGAAGTTAATGATGATGATCAAGGTACTTCGGATCAAGTTACTACTGAACTTTGTAGGTTCACGAGGACACGTTCCACACCAGAGTGGTATGGCACTCCTGTCCTGGAAATCATGTTGTTAGACAACGGTGAACCTTCGAACTATGAAGAAGCGATGGCGGGCCCAGATTCCAACAAATGGCTTGAAGCCATGCAATCCGAGATAGGATCCATGTATGAAAACAATGGACTTTGACAGACTTGCCCGATGATCGACGAGCGATAGAAAACAAATGGATCTTTAAGAAGAAGACGAACGCAGATGGTAATGTTACCATCCATAAAGCTCGACTTGACGCTAAGGGTTATTAACAAGTTCAAGGGGTTGACTACGATGAGACATTCTCTCCCGTAGCAAAGCTAAAGTCCGTCCGAATCATGTTAGCAATTGCCACATACTATGATTATGAGATATGGAAAATGGACGTCAAAACGGCATTCCTTAACAGTCATCTTAAGGAAGAACTATATATGATGCAGCCGGAAGGTTTTGTCGACCCTGAGAATGCTAACAAGGTATGCAAGCTCCAGCGAACCATTTATGGGCTGGTGCAAGCATCTTGGAGTTGGAACATTCGCTTTGATGAGATGATCAAAGCGTTTGGGTTTATGCAGACTTATGGAGAAGCCTACGTTTACAAGAAAGTGAGTGGGAGCGCTGTAGCATTTCTCATATTATATGTAGATGACATACTTTTGATGGGAAATGATATAGAACTCTTGGACAACATTAAGGCCTACTTGAATAAGTGTTTTTCAATGAAGGAGCTTGGAGAAGCTGCTTACATACTATGCATCAAGATATATAGGGATAGATCGAGACGCCTCATAGGTCTTTCGCAAAGCACATACCTTAATAAGATATTGAAGAAGTTCAATATGGATCAGTCCAAGAAAGGGTTCTTGCCTGTATTGCAAGGTGTGAGATTGAGCTCGGCTCAATGCCCGACCACGGTAGAAGATAAAGAAGAGATGAGTGTCATCCCCTATGCCTCAGCCATAGGGTCTATTATGTATGCCATGCTGTGTACCAGACCTGATGTAAACCTTGCCGTAAGTTTGGTAGGAAGGTACCAAAGTAATCCCGGCAAGGAACACTGGATATCGGTCAAGAACATCCTAAAGTACCTGAAAAGGACTAAGGATATGTTTCTCGTTTATGGAGGTGACGAAGAGCTCGTCGTAAAGGGTTACGTCGATGCTAGCTTCTACACAGATCTGGATGACTCTATGTCACAAACCGGATATGTGTATATTTTGAATGGTGGGGCAGTAAGCTGGTGCAGTTGCAAGCAAAGTGTCGTGGCGGGATCTACATCTGAAGCGGAGTACATGGCAGCCTCGGAGGCAGGGCATGAAGCAATCTGGGTGAAGGAGTTCATCACCGACCTAGGAGTCATACCCAATGCGTCGGGGCCGATCAAACTCTTCTGTGACAACACTCGAGCTATTGCACTTGCCAAGGAGCCCAGGTTTCACAAGAAGACCAGGCACATCAAGCGTTGCTTCAACTCCATTCGTGAAAATGTTCAAGATGGATACATAGATATTTGTAAAGTACATACGGACCTGTATGTAGCAGATCCGTTGACTAAACCTCTCCCTAGAGCAAAACATGATCAACACCAGAATTCCATGGGTGTTCGATTCATCACAATGTAACTAGATTATTGAACTCTAGTGCAAGTGGGAGACTGTTGGAAATATGTCCTAGAGGCAATAATAAGATGGTTATTATTATATTTCTTTGTTCATGATAATTATCTGTTATTCATGCTATAATTGTGTTATCCGGAAACCGTAATACACGTGTGAATACATAGACCACAACGTGTCCCTAGTGAGCCTCTAGTTGTCTAGCTTGTTGATCAACAGATAGTCATGGTTTCCTGACTACGGGATCACATCATTAGGAGAATGATGTGATGGACAAGACCCAATTCTAATCATAGCTCAAAGATTGTGTAGTTCATTTAGCTAGAGCTTTTCCAAATGTCAAGTATCATTTCCTTAGACCATGGGATTGTGCAACTCCCGGATACCGTAGGAGTGCTTTGGGTGTGCCAAACGTCACAACGTAACTGGGTGACTATAAAGGTACACTACGGGTATCTCTGAAAGTGTCTGTTGGGTGGGCACGAATCGAGACTGGGATTTGTCACTCCAGATGACGGAGAGGTATCTCTGGGCCCACTCGATAATGCATCATCATAATGAGCTCAGTGTGACCAAGTGTCTGGTCACGGGATCATGCATTACGGTACGAGTAAAGTGACTTGCCGGTAACGAGATTAAACGAGGTATTGGGATACTGACAATCGAATCTCGGGCATGTAACGTACCGATTGACAAAGGGAATTGTATACGGGATTACTTGAGCCCTCGACATCGTGGTTCATCCGATGAGATCATCAAGGATCATGTGGGAACCAACATGGGTATCTAGATCCCGCTGTTGGTTATTGACTGGAGAGGCGTCTCGGTCATGTCTGCATGTCTCCCGAACCCGTAGGGTGTACACACTTAAGGTTCGGTGACGCTAGAGTTGTAGAGATATGAGTATGCAGTAACCCAAAAGTTGTTCAGAGTCCCGGATGAGATCCCGGACGTCACGAGGAGTTCCGGAATGGTCTGGAGGTAAAAAAATTATATATAGGAGGTGAAGTTTCGGCCATCGGGAAAGTTTCGGGGGTTACCGGTATTGTACCGGGACCACTGGAAGGGTCCCGGGGGTCCACCGGGTGGGGCCACCTATCCCGGAGGGCCCCATGGGCTGAAGTGGGAGGGGAACCAGCCCCTGGTGGGCTGGTGCACCCCCCCTTGCCCCCCTGCGCCTAGGGTTGGACACGCTAGGGGTGGGGGCGCCTCCACTTGCCTTGGGGGGCAAGCCACCCCCTTGGCCGCCGCCCCCCATTGGAGATCCCATCTCCTAGGGCCGGCGCCCCCTAGGGGCCCTATATAAAGAGGGGGGAGGGAGGGCAGCCACACCCATGCTCTTGGCACCTCCCTCTCCCTTTGCTACACCTCTCCCTCTCGCAGACGCTTGGCGAAGCCCTGCCGAGATCACTGCTGCATCCACCACCACGCCATCGTGCTGCTAGATCTTCATCAACCTCACCTTCCCCCTTGCTGGATCAAGAAGGAGGAGACGTCTCCCTGACCGTACGTGTGTTGAACATGGAGGTGCCGTCCGTTCGGCGCTAGGATCTCCGGTGATTTGGATCACGACGAGTACGACTCCCTCAACCCCGTTCTCTTGAACGCTTAAGCTCGATCTACAAGGGTATGTAGATGCACTCCTCTCTCTCGTTGCTAGATGAACTCATAGATTGATCTTGGTGAAACCGTAGGAAATTTGTTATTTCCTGCAACGTACCCCAACAGTGGTTCCCCTGCTTTTTGTTCGTTTTACCCTACATTTTCTGATGCTAGCTATTACATCAATGCTCGGAGCCTCTGTTCATTACTTGTTTGTGTGTTCTTGATCTTCCCAAGTTGCATGAATAATTTGATGCTTCTATGAATTATGGATTTGCCAACCCCATCAAGCAAAAATATTTGTTCTTTTGGTGTTGGCACCTCGAACAAGCATAAAAATAGAGGGAAGCATATATATTGTCATGTATGCACACACCCTTCTTTCATTAGTTTAGATGAACCATTGATGATCAATTCGGACCAGTGCATGCCATTAAAATTAATTTTACCTAAATACATGGTGCAAAATAAACTACAACAACTAGATTTGCAACCACGGGATGTTGACGATATCTTCAAAGAACATTGCAACAGCAGCTAGGCTTCACAGCAACATATGGTAAGCCAGTGTGTTTTAGTACATGTTAAATGTAATGCGAGTGGGTTGCTTTCTTGGCTTGTGACCTCAACGTGCAATCCTACCGAATTAAAAATAGTTCAGTTGTCTGCTTTGCTGTATTGCTTGATTCGAATGCTTGTTTGTTGTTATGTTATACCTGAGTTGGCCAATATGTCAGCAGTGCATGTTGTACTATCGTAAAGAAATGCATGCCTATTTCATTTGAGTCCTTAACTTTTCCTCTCAACTTCATCACAAGACTGTCTTCGTAGTTTATATGAGGCCACACTGTTAAGTGCTTTCTTAGATTATTTCAACTGCTTAGATGCCTTGGCAACTTAAATATAGCGGTTGTACACTCCCTTTCAACTTTCATCTTACCATTTTAATTTCTTTTCAGCTGATGCTGCTTCGAACCATTTAAATATAGTTTGCCATGCTCGGCAATAATTCGTCCGTCGTTTACCATGTAAGCTTACTGCCTGGATCATACGATAACTATCTCTTACTTATGTCCAGCGGAAACCTTTCAGGATGCCGTTCACACTAGGACACAATGTACAACCCCAGAATCTATTTGTGGAAGCAGTGCGCCATCCATGTTACCAGATGGTAGCAGTTTAGAGGCAACACCGCCGGAGAGTAGTCTGAGCACAGATATTATAGTGCTTGAGGCTCTACTAGTGGCAGAAAGAGATGGTGTGGCTGCCATGAATGAGGTAATCTTTATCTGGAGGCTAGAAATTACGGAATTAGTGGCACGCATTATGCAAGCAACCCAAGAATTGGAGGAAGTAAGAATGTTGCATTTGAAGACGGAGGAGGTCCTGCTGTTTCTGCTATCTGAAGCCCAAGGTAATCCTGGTTCTTCTTTAGAAACCAGTTGAAATTGTCATTAGATTATTGTACTTGCATGTTGTGTCATGTCTCTGAATGGATTATGTTGCAAGACCCCCTATGTTGTCCGGAATTCCATGTTGTCCATGTGTTGTAATGATCCGAAATTTTTAGGCGAGGTAATCCTCAGTACTTGTATGATTGACATAAGGTGAACTGTTTTTCGTGTGAGCATATTGTATTGGATGAAATAACTGTTTGAATCAGAGTGTATCCAACCTACTGAATTCGAAGATCACGGTATTTCTAAATCATAATCAGATATAAAGGTGGAATAAATCTTTGTTGTGGTTTTGAAGAAATAAATAACAAAACGTATAATTATCTGTGGATATTCGTAATCGAATACAAACTGGATTTGAATTTAGTTTGCCAGGTCCCAGGGCAAACATGAATGCTAATTCTCCCAAGTTTTGAACGAAGCGGCTAAACACTCACTATAATTTGTGGGCTGCCCGAAGCAAGTGTTTGCGAGATGGAAATTATTGTCTACCCGTGACACTTACATCTTTATCGACCGGATTTACACTGCTGTCGATAGGGGTAGACTAGTAACTTCAATAAGACATGACACGACGGCCTCTAAGCCCATTCAGACACGGTGGGCGCCAAACGTGGGCGGAAAAACACATTTGGATTCAAGCTCGTACGTTTCCCCATTCATACATGATGGGCAGCAAAACAAACTCTCCTCGTTCGAAATCAATGTAGGCTAATATTTTAAATAGGGGCGGATGTGTAACTTCCATCAGACGTGACACAACCACCCTACCTGTCAGCCCCGTTCATACACCATGGGCTCCAACCATGGGCGGCAAAACACCCTCTCCTTGCCCAAAATAGTTACCGGCAAATATTTGGGAGATGCGAGATTACCGTCCTATCCCCAACCGACGCGATGTCTGAAATTTTAAACGGGGGATAAGTTCGTAACTTTCCCCCATTTCAGAGAAGCGTGTCCCAAAGTTTGAGATCGCCCCCCTTCCCTCCATTTCCCCATTCATACACCGTCGTAGGCACGACAACCTCCGCACTGCGGCTAGCTTCCTCCGTCCGCCACCCCATCGTCCACCTTGCTGGAGCCGCTACCTCTACCCCATCATCCACTGGAAGAAATGGACGTCTCTCATCCACGACGCTGGACCAGGATCCTTTCATCGCCTCCTATCGCTTCATCGGCGCCGTCGTCCACCTTGCCGTTGCCGCTCCTACGACCGCCTCGTCCACGGCAACAGGATATATCCCCCGACCCGGCCGTCTGCCATCTAAAGTCTTCTTCCCTGCCGCCGACAGCCATCGCACCCGCAGCACCCTCAACGTACCAGCATAGGCCTACACGGCGTCGCAAGAGAGGTGGTACTCTTCCGTATGTGCTTAAGTTATTGATCTCACCCGGAAAATAGATCGTAATTTGTTTACTGTACTTTTCTTGTCCGTACCAAATCGTAGTGGCTAGTTGAAAGCAAACATTGGTTGCGAAGTAGCTTTGTCCGGTTTGCACCTTCAGATCCGCCATGGCACGGGCACTATACTCATAAAGCTTATGGTTTCCCCCCTTTATATTCACTCCCATCATCGTAGGTGCTTCGTGTCGTGCTAGCACTGCTCCTCAAGACCTCAACCCAAAGCTTACGTGTTCAAATACGAATCTGATATGATGCTCATATCACTAAAACAAAGAACGTTTAATTGGTCACCTAATGTTCCTATATTCGTTTCGAGAAGCATGTGCGCCACCCACTGGTCTAGCTAGTTCCACTTTCCTGATTTTTCTCTTCATGCTTAGGGTTTTCCCCTTTTATCTACTCTACTATGATCTCCGTAGGTGCTTTCTGTCGTACTAGCATTACTCCACCCTTCAAGCTAAACAACACAACACTCAGAATTCGAAAGCTTAGTTGTTCAAATATGATTGTGATATGATACTGATATTAGTTAACCGACACATTTAATTGGTTAGCTAAAGGTCCCACTTGAGTTTCCAAATGCATGTCGCGACATATAGAGAGACATCATAATTGCATTTCTTTGTCACTTGTTGACCGTACTTTCTTGTCCATACCAAATCTTAGTTGTTATTTCAAAGCAAACATCGGTTGCTAACTACCCTTTGCACGGTTTGCAGCTTCAGATCTGCCATCCCACTGCCACGGTCAACACTGTACTGATCATGCTTATGTTTCCCCATTTTATGATGACCACAATCAGCCTACGTGGTTCGTGTCATAATAGCACTGCTCCACCCATCGAGCTAAATAAGCTTAGTTGTACAAATTCATATCTGATATTATTGATGATATTAGTAAAACCGAGAGATGTTTAATTGGTTAGCTAAATTTTTCTACTTTAGTTTCGAAATGCATGTGAGCCACATATGGAGAGACCGGAAAGAATAGTATTTCTCTGTGCGCTCTGGTTCATCATGGGTGGCCAACCGACATTGTATTGAAACACTTGTAATATCTTCAATCTGCTTGCTCTTCTGCTCTTCTTTAAGATGATACTCTTCTCTTGCGGTCGACTGGTCAGGTCGAGTTGTTCTCCCTTAGTATATTTTGAATCTGTCAGGTTAGGTCGACTTATTCTTCTTTACTATATGTTAAAGCTATCATCTGCGAAGTGTCATCACTTCTGGAGCTCTCATATTTTGAGGAGTAGGCCATATTATATTAATGCACACAACAAATTACAGCATGCATGGCATCTTTTAAAAGAATTGCAGAGATAGCACAAAGGGGTTTACAGGGAGGCAATATTGGATTAGAATCACTTCTGCATTACAAAGAAAATCTCACTTGTTTTCATGTTTTCATGCATGTCAGATATTGAACATTATCAAAATGAATATGAGAATGGGCGCAGGAGAGGAATATTACGGAATGATCCACTGGCTAACAAACTTGGCATGATGGAGGATGGCCTATCTTATTCACCCATCAAGGTGCTTGCTCTAACTTTGCAAAGTTGCATTGGTCACACATATTTTGCATCTAACCTCTTGCATTTCTTCTACTTTGTTACACCATCTGCTTAGTTTTAGCATCATATATGAGTATATGACATAACTATCCATTTTCTGTACCTATTCCATGTGTCATCACACTATGTTTTTCCAGTCAAATGTTGTTCTTTCGTGATAGATGTCCAAAAGGAAGAGGGTGAGTGCAAATCCTCAAGGAGTACAAACTAGGTATTTGGAGAAGGTAGTGGTACCTGTTAAATCAGATAGATCAGCAGCCACAGAAAACACAGGCCCAACTGTACCACACTTTACCCCTACTCCAGTGGCCAAACCCATATTAGAACTTCTGGGAGCCCATCGTCAGGTACTGTCTATGACATCAATTCAAAATTTGAACTCCTAAATTTCTTCTTGTTCCTTACCTTCTCTCTTGTAGGAAAACTAATTTTAGATGAATCTTCTTGCTCAAAGGATCATACGATCTCAAAACAATAATGGGCTCTGCATTGCTCTTGTCAGTACCTCTCTCCCTTTTGCCTTGTAACGCTGTACTTAATTAATTGCTATTTGATTATGTATCATCAGTTTGCACCTGAGCTTCATTATCCTCTGTTTCTTCCAATATTATTTGATCTATATTTACTCTTTGCAAAATGTAGAATAATTGCAACGCTTATAAAGAATTTTCTTTGGGGATTTTATTGAATTATCCTTCCATCAACATGGAGAAGGGCTTTGTCCAGCCCGTGTTAACATGTAATGTAAGTTCATCCTTCTCAAGCCTTCAAACTTTGTTCTAGTATAGATTTGGATAGGCATCATTGCCTCCACTGCTGTTTGCTTTGCTGTTTACATCTGATTGGATGTTTGTAACAACTACCAGTTTCAAATTGTAGTTGTAAAAACATGTTCCTTATGCAGAATAGATCCATTTATTTGCTTATATAATTGTGAAACCTGTTACGTGTCTCCTTGTTTCTCTTTCAGAGTCGTATCTCTTACGCCAGGCAGAACTTTAGGGAAGATAGTGAGCCAAACCATCTTGAGGACAACGAGATGACCCCAAGGTCCTGTCTTGATGAAGACAGTGAGGTGAAGCTACTCACCAGCAGGTGTGAGACAACCTCTGTGCAGTCACTGCCTCAATCAGCTCGACTTCTTCAGTCTCAACTTAAAGCGGAAAGGCTTGCTTCAGCTCAGCTCCGACTTGAAGTCAAAGATGCAATGAAGATGTCAGAGGACTGCCGTGCGCACCATCATGCCTTAAATCTAGTGTTGATGCATCTATTGTTGACACAACTGAGGTCTACTAAGCTTCTTCAGCTGTTTGGGGGGCCGACCTGGCCAGGCCTAGTGCCTTTTGAAGTGCTCTCAGTTTTGTATATTCTTTTGTCGGCACGTTTATTTGCACTGGTGGCGAACTTTGATGCCTAGTGGATGTAATATGTGTGATAGCCATGATAGCCTAGCGTAAGTTGCTTCCTTATTTATTTCCTTGTTGTCTTGTTTATTTGTTTGCTTGTAGTCATTGCAGTTCTTTTTCCGCGGTTTGCTAGTGGCTGCAATAACCTATTTTTTAAAACTAGGCCACAATAACCATGCGCTAATATTTACTGTAGTGACACTGGGCCTCCTACGGGTCGTAGAAACAGTGGGCCTTTTACGGGCCGTAGAAACAATGGGCCTTCTACGGGCCGTACAAACAATGGGCCTTCTACGGGCCGTATCATCAATGGGCCTTATACGGGGCAGTATGATCGATTGGCCAAACATGGGCCAATAACAGGCCGCATTATGGCCGTAAATGGGCTAGAGTTGGAATCGTCCGTTCAAGGGCCGACCATAACGGGCCATCGTTAATAGGCCATATTTCATGACGCTATGAAAACAGCACAACGTGTTAACGGACCACAAATGGGCCGACTCTAACCACGGGGTGAATTTGGCCCATAAGCAGAAAATGACAGTAACGGGCCGTAAGTAAACGAATGATGGAAATGAGCCCAAGAATAAATGGGCTCTGAGAAGGCCGAAAGATAACATGGGCTGGAAACGGCCCAACGGAATAACGGGCCCTTAATGGGTATAAAGTGATACACTATTCATTACAGGCCAGTTTCACCACGGGTCGTTAATGGTTGTAAAGTAATACACTGTTCATTACGGTCCAGTTTCACCACGGGCCGTTAATAGGCCAAGAGTTACATAGGGCTTCATATGGGCCGAAAGACGTCATGGGCCATACATGGGCCAAAAGTGAAAACGGGCTGGAATCATATTGGGTGGCCCAGATGATGCTACTGGGCCTAATTCGGATAGGGCGTAATGGGCTTTGGGTTAGCGGGCTGTAAATGTGCTATATGCGAATAGGCCGTTAACAGGCTTTACATGGGCCGACCCGCCACCTTTTGACCAAGTCAAACGGGCCAATCTTTTCACAGGAATGGGCCTCTGTTGTGCCGTGCCACGTGTCGACGTATCATAGGTGCCTTCTATCCAATGAGTGGATGACATCTATCCCAACAGTGAGCCGACACGTGTTTCCTCCAGCCAATGATGATTTTACATGTGGAAAATCCCCATTGGTCGGGGCTGTTAATGGGTTATCGGATCCAAAACCCGACCCGATAGCTTAACGGTGTTCCGTTACGGTGGATGCCACGTGTCGGTCACCCTTGATGAAAGCACTTCTGTGACACGCGATTTATCGTCATGGAAGTGGACACTTCCGTGATGATAATTTTGGTAATGTCATGGAACACTTCTACGACAGCACAGGTATGACTATCTTGATTCTGTCATAAATTTGTCATGGATGTACATGCATGACAAAAAACGTGACCTACTGTGACAAACATGTATCATCACGGAAGTGTATTTTTTTTGTAGTGCATGACTCAGCCTGAATGGCAGCTTGCTATGGCCGAAGAGCTTGCTGCCCTTGAGCGCTCTGGCACATGGGATCTAGTTTTCTTCCTTCCGGTGTTCATCCCATCACCTGCAAGTGGGTTTACAAGATTAAGACTCACTCCGATGGTTGTCTTGAGCGCTACAAATCTCTTCTTGTGGCCCGTGGTTTTTAACAGGAGCAGGGACGCGATTATGATGATACATTCGCTCCTGTGGCCCACATGACTATTGTACTCACTATCCTTGTTGTGGATTCTGTTCGTCATTGGTCTATCTATCAACTTGATGTCCAGAACGCCTTTCTCAATGGCGAGTTGCATGAGGAGGTTTATATGCAGCCACCACCAGGGTATGATGCTCCTGGTGGTATGGTTTGTAGACTTCATCGCTCCCTCTATGGTCTTAAATAGGCCCCTCGTGCCTGGTTCAAAAGTTTCGCCTTCGTGCTGACTGTCGCTGGTTTCTTGCCCAGTGATCATGATCCCGCATTTTTCGTTCACACGTCTCCTTGTGGTCGGACTCTTCTCATTCTCTATGTTGATGACATGATCATCACTGGTGATGACACTGACTACATTGCCTTTGTTAAAGAACGCCTTCACGACCAGTTCCTCAGTTATGACCTTGGTCCACTTTGATATTTTCTTGGGATTGAGATCTTCTCGACCTCTGATGGCTTCTACATCTCCCAAGAAAAACATATATAGGATGTTCTTGCTCGTGCCGCTCTTCGTGATGAGCACACTGTTGTGACTCCTATGGAGTTCAATGTTCAGCTTCGTGCCTCTGATGGTGACCCTCTTCCTAATTCCACTCGCTATTGTCACCTCATTGGCAGCCATGTCTACCTTGTTGTTACGCGTCCTGACATCTCCTATCCTGTTCAAATCCTGAGTCAGTTTTTTCAGCACCCACCTCTGTCCACTAAAGTCATCTCCTCCGTGTTCTACGATATTTTCGTGGCATGATCTCTCATCGCCTTTCCTTCCCCCGATCCAGCTCTCTCAAGCTCCAGGCGTATTCTGAAGCTACCTGGGCTAGTGATCCCTCTGACCGATGCTCGCTGTCTACTTACTATGTCTTTCTTGGTGGCTCTCTTATTGCCTAGAAGACAAAGAAACAGACTACAGTTTCTCTCTCGAGTACAAAGGCTGAGTTGCGAGCCATAGCTATTTTGACGGCTGAGGTGATCTGGTTACGGTGGTTACTTGAGGATTTTGGTGTGTCTGCTACTACCTCGACTCCCTTACTATCAGACAGTACCGGTGATATCGGTTTTGCGTGTGACCTGGTGAAGCATGAGCTCACCAAGCACGTCGGTGTGGATGCCCACTTTATGTGTGCCGCTGTGCAGGATCAGACTCTCGCTCTTCACTATGTGCCCTCTGAGTTACAGTTGGTCGAATTTTTCACGAAGGCACAGATTCGAGCGCAGCATGGCTTTTTTCTCTCCAAACTCAGTGTTGTTGATCCACCATGAGTTTGAGAGGGGGTGTTAGATGTGCATAGTCCCTTTTCGGTATATCCCCATTGTATAAGGGGTTTCTTGCACTTTACCAGACATGTATATGTGATGTCTACTACACAACCTTCTTCTTGTAAACGTTGTTGGGCCTGCAAGTGCACAGATTTGTAGGATAGTAGCAAATTTCCCTCAAGTGGATGACCTAAGGTTTATCAATCCATAGGAGGCGTAGGATGAAGATGGTCTCTCTCAAACAACCCTGCAACCAAACAACAAAGAGTCTCTTGTGTCCCCAACACACCCAATACAATGGTAAATTGTATAGGTGCCCTAGTTCGGCGAAGAGATGGTGATACAAGTGCAATATGGATGGTAGATAAAGGTATTTGTAATCTGAAATAATAAAAACAGCCAGGTAGCGAGCGATAAAAGTGAGCGTAATCGGTATTGCAATGATAGGAAACAAGGCCTAGGGTTCATACTTTCACTAGTGCAAGTTCTCTCAACAATAATAACATAGATAGATCATATAACAAGCCCTCAACATGCAACAAAGAGTCACTCCAAAGCCACTAATAGCGGAGAACAAACATAGAGATTATGGTAGGGTACGAAACCACCTCAAAGTTATTCTTTCAGATCGATCTATAAAAGAGTTCGTACTAGAATAACACCTTAAGACACAAATCAACCAAAACCCTAATGTCACCTAGATACTCCATTTTCAACTCAAGTATCCGTGGGCATGATTATACGATATGCATCACACAATCTCAGATTCATCCAACCAACATAAAAGTACTTCAAGGAGTGCCCCAAAGCTACTACCGGAGAGTCAAGAACGTGTGTCAACCCCTATGCATAGGTTCCCAATGTCACGAAACCCGCAAGTTGATCACCAAACCATACATCAAGTGGATCGCAAGACATACATCAAGTGTTCTCAACAAAGACTCAATCTGATAAAATAACTTCAAAGGGGAAACTCAATTCATCACAAGAGAGTAGAGGGGGAGAAACATCATTAAATCCAACTACAATAGCAAAGCTCGGGATACATCAAGATCGTGCCATAGAGGGAACACGAGCGAGAACACGAGAGAGAGAGATCAAACACATAGCTACTGGTACATACCCTCAGCCTCGAGGGTGAACTACTCCCTCCTCGTCATGGAGAGCGCCGGGATGATGAAGATGACCATCAATGAGGGTTTCCCCCTCCGGTAGGGTGTCGGAACAGGGTCCCGATTGATTTTTCATGGCTCTGGAGGCTTGCGGCGGCGGAACTCCCGATCTAGGTTTTGTTCTGGAAGTTTTTGGGTACGTAGGTATATATGGGTGTAGGAAGTATGTCGGTGGAGCTACGGGGGTCCCACAAGGCAGGGGGCGCACCCAGGGGGGGCACCCCCCACCCTCGTGAGCACCTCCCGTATCTCTTGACGTGAACTCCAAGTCCATCGGGTGGCTTTCCTTCCAAAATTAACTTTTCCAGTTGATTTCATTCCGTTTTGACTCCGTCTGATATTCCTTTTCCTCGAAACACTGAAATAGGCATAAAACAACAAATCTGGGCTGGGCCTCCGGTTAATATCTTAGTCCCAAAAATAATATAAAAGTGGATAATAAAGCCCAATATTGCCTAAAACAGTAGATAAAGTAGCATGGAGCAATCAAAAATTATAGATACGTTGGAGACGTATCAAGCATCCCCAAGCTTAATTCCTGCTCGTCCTCGAGTAGGTAAATGATAAAAAAGAATTTTTGATGCATAATGATACTTTGGCATAATTTCAATGTAAATCTTCTTAATCGCGGTATGAATATTCAGATCTGAAAGATTCAAGACAAAAGTTCATATTGACATAAAAGTAATAATACTTCAAGCATAAAATTAAAGAATTCATGTCTTCTCAAAATAGCATGGTTAAAGAAAGTTATCCCTACAAAATCATATAGTCTGGCTATGCTCGATCTTCATCACACAAAGTATTTAATCATGCACAACCCCGATGACGAGCCAAGAAATTGTTCCATACTTTAGAAATCTCAAACTTTTTCAACTTTCACGCAATACATGAGCGTGAGCCATGGACATAGTACTATAGGTGGAACAGAATGGTGGTTGTGGAGAAGACAAAAAAAGGAGAAGATAGTCTCACATCAACTAGGCGTATCAATGGGCTATGGAGATGCCCATCAATAGATATCAATGTGAGTGAGTAGGGATTGCCATGCAACGGATGCACTAGAGCTATAAGTATATGAAAGCTCAAAAAGAAACTAAGTGGGTGTGCATCCAACTTGCTTGCTCACGAAGACCTAGTGCACTTTTGAAGAAGCCCATCATTGGAATATACAAGCCAAGTTCTATAATGAAAAATTCCCACTAGTATATGAAAGTGACAACATATGAGACTCTCTATCATGAAGATCACGGTGCTATTTTGAAGCACAAGTGTGGAAAAAGGATAGTAGCATTATCCCTTCTCTCTTTTTCTCTAGTTTTTTTATTTTTATTTTTTGGCCTTTCCTTTTTTTATGGCCACTCCTTTTTATATTTGGGCTTCTTTGGCCTCTTTTATTTTTCATAAAGTCTGGAGTCTCATCCCGACTTATGGGGGAATCATAGTCTCCATCATCCTTTCCTCACTGGGACAATGCTCTAATAATGATGATCATCACACTTTTATTTTTCTTACAACTCAACAATAACAACTCGATACTTAGAACAAAATATGACTCTATATGAATGCCTCCGGCGGTGTACCGGGATATGCAATGAATCATGAGTGACATGTATGAAAATTTTGAAGGTGGCCTTGCCACAAATACAATGTCAACCACATGTTCATGCAAAAAGCAATATGACAAAAGTAATGCATGTCATATGAACAGAATGGTGGAGAGTTGCATGGCAATATATCTCCTAATGGCTATGGAAATGCCATGATAGGTAGGTATGGTGGCTGTTTTGAGGAAGGTATATGGTAGGTGTATGATACCGGCGAAAAGTGCGCGGTATTAGAGAGGCTAGCAATGGTGGAAGGGTGAGAGTGCGTATAATGCATGGACTCAACATTAATCAAAAGAAATCATGCACTTGTTGCAAAAATTTAGAAGTCATCAAAAACCAAAGCACTAAACGCATACTCCTAGGGGGATAGATTGGTAGGAAAAGACCATCGCTCGTCCCCGACTGCCACTCATAAGGAAGACAATCAATAAATAGAATTGTGCTCCGACTTCATAACAAAGCGGTTCACCGTACGTGCATGCTACGGGAATCACAAACTTCAAAACAAGCATTCTTTAAATCCATAATCACCCCAACTAGCATTGCTTTGATATTATCACCTCCATATCTCAAAACAATTATCTAGCATCAAACTTTATCTTAGTATTCAACGCACTCAAAAGAAAGTTTCACATATCTTGAATACCAAGTATATTAATATTAAGCAAATTACCATGCTACTAACGACTCTCAAAATAATCTAAGTGAAGCATGAGAGTTCATCCATTTCTTCAAAATAAAACCACCATTGTTCTCTAAAAGATATAAGTGAAACACTAGAGCAAATGACAAACTACTCCAAAAGATATAAGTGAAGACCAATAAGTAGCTAAATAATTATGCAACTATATGAAGACTATCTCTCATTAAAGAATTTCAGATCTTGGTATCTTATTCAAACAGCAAGCAAAGCAAAACAAAATGACAATGCAAGGATAGCACAACTCATGTGAAGAAGCAAGAACTTAGGTTCAACCGATACTAACCGATAGTTGTTGAAGAAGAAAGGTGGGATGCCTACCGGGGCATCCCCAAGCTTAGATGTTTGAGACTTCTTGAAATATTATCTTGGGGTGCCTTGGGCATCCCCAAGCTTGAGCTTTTGTGTCTCCTTAGTTCCTCTCATATCATGGTTTCTCTTTTTATCAAAAGCTTCATTCACAACAAACTCAACAGGAACTCGTAAGATAGGTTAGTATAAACCAATGCAAAACCTTATCATATTCTACTGTAAAAAATCACTAACATTATTATTCAACATTTCATACTAAATATCTCTGCATATTTAATACTCCTATCCTCAAATAGAATCATTAAACAAGCAAGCATATGCAAACAATGCAACTATAACAGCAATCTGTCAAAACAGTATAGTCTGTAAAGAATGAAAGAGTATCAATACTTCCCTGATTCCAAAAATTATGAACTAAAATACCCACTGTAATAAATTTATCAGATCTTAATACGCAAAAATATTTAATGTTATACCATTCTCTGACTTTTCTAGGGAATTTTTGCAACAGCGGTAAACTTTCTGTTTTCAAACAGCAACATGCAAACTAGCAAAATAAGCATGCAAAGGCTATCCTTCACTTTTTTATTGAAACTAAAGATGCAAAACATTTATTATAACTAACAGCAAGCAAAAACTAACAAAAAAATGACACTCCAAGGAAAACACATATCATGTGGCGAATAAAAATATAGCTCCAAGTAAAGTTACCGATGAACGAAGACGAAAGAGGGGATGCCTTCCGGGGCATCCCCAAGCTTAGTTGCTTGGTTGTCCTTGAATATTACCTTGGGGTGCCTTGGGAATCCCCAAGCTTAGGCTCTTTCCTCTCCTTATTCCATAATCCATCAAATCTTTACCCAAAACTTGAAAACTTCACAACACAAAACTTAAAACAAAACTCGTAAGCTCCGTTAGTATAAGAAAATAAAACCACCACTTAGGTACTGTAATGAAGTCATTCTAAATTCGTATTGGTGTAATATCTACTGTATTCTAACATCTATATGGTTCATACCACTTAATACTAGCCATAGATTCATCAAAATAAGCAAACAACACAATGAAAACAGAATCTGTCAAAAACAGAACAGTCTGTAGTAATCTGTATCAAACGTATACTTCTGGAACCCCAAAAATTATGAAATAACTTGTTGGACCTGAGGAATTTGTGTAATAATCATCTACAAAAAGAATCAACCTAAAATCACTCTGCAGTAAAATATGGCAGCTAATCTCGTGAGCACTAAAGTTTCTGTTTTCTACAGCAAGATCATATAAACTTCACCCAAGTCTTCCCAAAGGTTCTACTTGGTAATTTATTGAAACAAAAACTATAAAACATGATTACTACAGTATCATAATCGTGTGGAAACACAAAAACAGTAAGGATAAATATTGGGTTGTCTCCCAACAAGCGCTTTTCTTTAATGCCTTTCTAGCTAGGCATGATGATGACAATGATGCTCACATAAAAGATAAGAATTGAAACATAACGGGAGCATCATGAAGCATATGACTAGCACATTTAATTCTAACCCACTTCCTATGCATAGGGATTTTGTGAGAAAATAACTTATGGGAATAATAATCAACAAGCATAGGAAGGTAAAACAAGCATAACTTCAAGAATTTCAACACATAGAGAGGAAACTTGACATTATTGTAATTCCTACAAGCATAAGTTCCACCCTCATAATAATTTTCAGTAGCATCATGAATGAATTCAACAATATAACCAGAACCTAAAGCACTCTTTTCATGATCTACAAGCATAGAAAATTTACTACTCTCCACATAAGCAAAATTCTTCTCATGAATAGTAGTGGGAGTATCATGAGAGACTTGAACACTAAAAATTGTTTCCACATTAAAAGAGTAATGTTCAGAAAAATGGTAATCATAATCATGACAAGATTTGTAAATATAATCATCACTACTTTTTATAGCATAAATTTCATCACAATAATCATCATAAGTAGCAACTTTCTTCTCATCATAATCGATTGAAACCTCTCCCAAGATAGTGGAATCACTAAATAAAGTTGACACTCTTCCAAATCCACTTTAATATTCATCACAAATAGATTCAACATCCTCCAAAATAGTGGGATCACTACTTCCTAAAGTTGACACTCTTCCGAACCCACTTTCATCAATATAATCATCATAGGTAGGAGGCATGCTATCATCATAATAACTTTGCATATCAAAACTTGGGGTGCTAAAAATATCATCTTCATTAAACATAGCATCCCCAAGATTGGGACAAACATTAATTCCAGCAAATATATTCTCAAATATTTCATCCTCATCAAACATATCTTCCCCAAGCTTGGGCCCTTTCATATCATAAGCATAATCACTCTCATCATAAAAAATATGGATAGCACCAATAGTATAGCAATTATCATCATCACAAGTAGTAGTAGGAGCAACATCATTTGGGAGGGATACCTTTTTACCTTTGTTGCTCCTTCTTTTCTTTTTCTTCTTCACATTATGTGTGGGTTCAACCTTCCTCTTTGAGCTCCTTATTGATGAGATTGGTTGAATATCAAGCTCCTCCTCGTTACCTGATTCATCATAAGAAATAATAGGAGGAGATTGGGAAGTCTCTTCCCTTTCATTAGTATCCTCTTCATCTTCTATTTGCTTTATTTTCTTTAGGTTATTGGCAATATAAGGATTTTCAATGCAATTCACTACACAATACATATAAATTTCTTCTAGATCAAAATGAAGAATTCTATCAAGGGAAAATTCTGGAATAATCTTATTTATACGTTTTATTTCTTCATAACCCAAGAGCAAACTAAGCTCATTATGATGTGCAAGGGAAATCAAGTCATCACAATTTTTGGACACGATACGATCATGAAACAATTTGCATTGGGTACTAAAATGATCACGTTCATTGCAAAGTTCACAAGTATGGCTAAGAAAAAATAAATTTTCAGCACATGCATCTAGCCTTTCTTGCAACCATTTAGTTTCTAAGTACTTATGCCTCTTGCAATATCTATCTTCCCTATTTGGTGTGTCCTTGCAAGCCCAATGCACCCCACAAAAATTGACATGGTCATAGGAGGAATTTCCATCATAACTAGTGCAATCATCATTAGCATCATGAATATTCAAAGAATTCGTACTAACAACATTGCAATCATGCTCATCATTCAAAGATTTAGTGCCAAACAATTTAGAGATTTCTTCTTCTAGCATTTGAGCACAATTATCCTTTCCATCATACTCACGAAAGATATTAAAAAGACGAAGCGTAAGAGAAAAACTTAACTCCATTTTTTTAGTTTTCTTTTATAAACTAAACTAGTGCTAAAACAAGAAACAAAAAGATTCGATTGGAAGATCTAAATATATACCTTCAAGCACTCACCTCGCCAGAAAAGAGCTTAGTGACGGAGTGTGAGTACCATTTACCTAGCCTCCCCGGCAACGGCGCCAGAAAAGAGCTTGATGTCTACTACACAACCTTATTCTTGTAGACGTTGTTGGGCCTGCAGGTGCACAGGTTTGTAGGACAGTAGCAAATTTCCCTCAAGTGGATGACCTAAGGTTTATCAATCCATAGGAGGCATAGGATGAAGTGGTCTCTCTCAAACAACCCTGCAACCAAATAACAAAGAGTCTCTTGTGTCCCCAACACACCCAATACAATGGTAAATTGTATAGGTGCACTAGTTCGGCGAAGAGATGGTGATACAAGTGCAATAAGGATGGTAGATAAAGGTATTTGTAATCTGAAATAATAAAAACAGCAAGGTAGCGAGCGATAAAAGTGAGCGTAAACGGTATTGCAATGATAGGAAACAAGGCCTAGGGTTCATACTTTCACTAGTGCAAGTTCTCTCAACAATAATAACATAGATAGATCATATAACAAGCCCTCAACATGCAACAAAGAGTCACTCCAAAGCCACTAATAGCGGAGAACAAACATAGAAATTATGGTAGGGTACGAAACCACCTCAAAGTTGTTCTTTCGGATCGATCTATAAAAGAGTTCGTACTAGAATAACACCTTAAGACACAAATCAACCAAAACCCTAATGTCACCTAGATACTCCATTGTCACCTCAAGTATCCGTGGGCATGATTATGTGATATGCATCACACAATCTCAGATTCATTCAACCAACATAAAAGTACTTCAAGGAGTGCCAGAGTCAAGAACGTGTGCCAACCCCTATGCATAGGTTCCCAATGTCACGAAACCCGCAAGTTGATCATCAAAACATACATCAAGTGGATCGCAAGACACACATCAAGTGTTCTCATAAAAGACTCAATCCGATAAAATAACTACAAAGGGGAAACTCAATTCATCACAAGAGAGTAGAGAGGGAGTGTCGGTGTCAAAACCGGTGGATCTCGGGTAGGGGGTCCCGAACTGTGCGTCTAGGCGGATGGTAACAGGAGACAAGGGACACGATGTTTTTACCCAGGTTCGGGCCCTCTCGATGGAGGTAAAACCCTACTCCTACTTGATTAATATTAATGATATGGGTAGTACAAGAGTAGATCTACCACGAGATCAGAGAGGCTAAACCATAGAAGCTAGCCTATGGTATGATTGTTGTTCGTCCTATGGACTAAAACCTCTCCGGTTTATATAGACACCAGAGAGGGCTAGGGTTACACAGAGTCGGTTACAATGGGAGGAGATCTACATCGTATCGCCAAGCTTGCCTTCCACGCCAAGGAAAGTCCTATCCGGACACGGGACGAAGTCTTCAATCTTGTATCTTCATAGTCCGGGAATCCGACCAAAGGTCATAGTCCGGCCATCTGGACACCCCCTAATCCAGGACTAACTCAGTAGCCCCTAAACTAGGCTTCAATGACGACGAGTCCGGCACGCAAATTGTCTTCGGCATTTCAAGGCGGGTTCCTCCTCTGAATACTTCATAGAAGATGTTGAACACGAGGATAGTGTCCGGCTCTGCAAAATAGTTTCCACGTACAACTGTAGAGAGAATGATATTTGCACAAATCTAATCTGCTGACATATTCCGTAGCGTGACATCATGCCATAGCCAAGCCTTTATTCGAATCGTTTTACTGTCCCACCTCAGCGTGTTTAGCGAGGCGGTTTCTTTGGCACGTCTTGTCAAAGCAGAGATCGTGTCCCCTTATTCCGGGATTCTCATCAATACGGGCGTGGGTAACCCAACCGTGCCATGGGTATGACTTCTTAATTGAAAGTGACTCCCAGACGGTCACGGGGAGGTCTCTTGGTATTCAAACCCTTTTATAAAGAGACCAAGGCTCGACACCTTTCTTTCAATCCCATCGAATCCGCCTCTCGCCTTGAGTTCCAACACCCAAAGCTCCAGATTCAGGCGCTTCGGACATTCGATGATGTCCGGCTCCGACCTCCAAGGCCGGTGGACGCCTTCCTCCTTACGAAAGAAGACGTGCGAAAGCTGAGAGATGCCAGGTATCTAACCAACAAAATCTCGCATAGGCTGCCTGCTCCAGGGTAGGAAATCCCCACTCCCTAGCCCGGTGAGAGCGTGGTGTTCACATCTCACTTCCTTCGGGGGCTCGGCTTCCTGACTGATCCCTCCGCGAGGGGGCTCATGTTTTATTATGGGCTGGAATTTCACGACTTAGCTCCGGAGTGCATCCTCCAAATCTCATCGTTCATTGTCGTGTGTGAGGCCTTCCTCCATATTACTCCTCACTTCGTACTGTGGCTTAAGACCTTCAAGGTAGAACCGACGATAATCGAGGGGCAGCACGCAGAGTGCGGGGGTGCTCCTATAAGCAAGATTGCCGACGCTCCATGGCCCGAGGGATCTTTCCAAGAGGAGCTCGTCTTATGGCAACGAGAGTGGTTTTACTTCACAGCCCCAAGGGGCACCACATGGGCGGCGCCACCTGCTTTTCGCTCGGGTCCCCCACGACGGCTAGCGTCATGGGTCAATAAAGGGCTTAACTGGGGGCCGTCCAAGGACGTGCCCTTCCCGCAGGGCCACATTCGAGATCTCCTAGAAAGAGATATCAATTTGGTCGTAATGGCGCAGGTTATGCTGATTCGCCGCATACTGCCCTGCAAACGCCGGCCCCTCCGCCTGTGGGAATTTAATCCGGAGGGACCGCGAGTCCTCCAACATTTTATGGGCACGACACCCATGGAGATGTATAAATTGTTCTTCCGATCACATGCAATGTGTCCGGACTCGTCCGAGGACACAGGTCTGAGCTGCAATCGCCCAGACACTCAAGTAAGTAGCCCTGTACCCGGACACGCTACCCGTATGTTTATCATAAAATTGCCCTTTAGAAGAGCTATCCTTTGAACAGGAGTGGATAGCGAAAGCAAAGCTTATCAGGTGTCCGGCCCCCCTCCCTGAGACTACGCCGGATCCCGTGTTGACCAGGATGCTGGAGATTGCGCCTTTGGAAGAAGGCGAAGAGGGGAACCAAGAAGCTACTGCCTCCGCGAAGAAGGCTATCAGGAAGGGAGGACTCGAGAATTCCCCTAACCAGGGAAAGAAAAGGACCGCCTCTGAAGACCCGGAGGCGATGGCCTCAAAGCGGGGGAAGAAATCTTCGTCAGAGGGTCCGACGCCGGAGAGTGCCCCGGCCGCATTGCGCCCCCAAGGGGATCAGCTCTCCACCGAGCCGTAAGTAAAGAGAGGGGTTTTAAAATGAGTGACATCCCTATTTTATTTCTGAGGAAGATAACCAAAATTTTACCTTGTAGTTCTGATCTCAACCCTTCTTAGCAGAGCTCATCTTCAGGGGATCTCCGTCCCGAGATGATGGAGAGCGAAACACCTCCCCCAGCTGTACCTTCTTGCGAGTCCGGCGACCCCGAGGTGTCGTCTTGGAGGGTTTCTCCAAATCCAGACCTCGAAAAAGGTATTCAGACTAGTCCGACACCTTCCGGTGCACGGTCGAAGGAGCTGAAGGATCTGCTCGGGCGAGCGTCTATCTCGTAAGACCACCGTGTGTTGATGAACATGGTGATTAGAAGGATTTCATCCGTGGAAAGTGGATTGTACGAGGCCGCCAGGAGTTTACTGACAGGTTTTGAGGTACGCGAAATGATGTACCTTTTGACAGAGCCGCATATATAAAATGCTCCCTGTATAGATAGTAGCCCCTGAGACTCTGTGTGTTGTCAAAAATGACGGCGCACAGAGGATCATAATCCCCGGTATAATATGTCGCCTTTCCTATGTAGGTGGCGAGGTGTTCGGTGGCTAGCCGGACTTATGAATTTTCTGAGCTAAGTCGGCAACTTGACGTGGCAGATGTCGACATCGCGCTTCTAAATGAGCGGCTGGACGAGGCACAAGGTATGTAATGTCTCCGAAGACATCTGGTAAGAGGAGCTTGATGCTCGTACCTTATAACATGTGTGCTTAATGCAGATGGTGACGCTGCCGTGGAGATCCTTCGGGCGGAACTTGCCCGAGCCAAGGAGCAAGCGAGGAAAAGCGATGCGGCTGCCGTAAAGGCAGCTAAAGAGCTAAAAGCCGAACAGGCTGCTCACTGCCAGAGCAAGAAAGAAATGGCCGAGATGGCTGTAAAATTGAAGGATGCTGCCGACCGTTGTAAGCTTCTTGAAAAAGAAGATAGGGTGGCACAGAAGGACCTAGAAAAGGTCACTGCCGAGGGCAAGGACACTCGCTCTGCAATGAGAGCTATGAAGGAGGAGCTATGTCAGGCCGGAGATATCACGGCTGGAAAGCCCTATATGCTGCGGATGAAGTTTGGGGATCCTAAGTATGCTCCGTTAGACCGGAAGTGGAGTGCGGCGAACACTTATCTGGATTTGGTGGCGAGTGCCGCGGACACGACCGAACACTTCTGGGGTCTAGATGACCATGAATTGGAAGAACTTTTTTGGTCGCAGTTCCACAATCCAGAGCGCCCACTTTTGGTATCCGATCGTTTGGCCGCATGGGCGGAGCTGAACAGGTTATCCGGACTCGCCATGAAGCATGTCGTGAGTCATCTGTGGCCAAAAGGGCCCGAGCCGAAGAGTTATTTTAGCTTGGTGCAGCAGTTCCTTGGTACGGTGCCGCATATTGATGCAATGAAGAGGTCAGCATGCATAGAGGGTGCACAGATGGCTCTTTCCCGTGTTAAGACATACTGGCGGAGATGAAGGCCAGTGTTGTTGCATCCCAGGATTCGGACGAAAGCCGAGTACCTGTCAAGCACTACTTTGAGGAAGTTCTGCAGGGCGCTCGTTTAATAGAGACGCGGTGCTCGAAGGATGTTCTGTTCGAATAACATGTGCTATTGTAAAACAATGTTTTGATGGAATATAAAAGCTTTTTATACTTGTGCTTTCAAGAATTAGAATACCTCCTGTGCGGCCATTAATGTATATGTGTATATAACCTGAAAGATGGCAGTCGTTGGCTTCATCCCCCACGCATATAATGTGGGGGTGTTTGCAGAAGGCGCATTTTCACACTTGATCCAACGTCTTGGTCCTATAAAGGAGGTGATAGCGCAACGAACTAGGCAACCGGACTATAATGCTTTATCACTTTCACTTAGCCATAGGAGTTTGACAGTGGGGCTACTGAATAGCCCCTAGGGGCACCGCGCTCGCCCGAATTCGGGGCGCGTGTGTGCCTGACCGGGAAACGGCCCTTCGTTAATGCAGAGGAATCCTAAAGATTCCGGCAAGTCATCGAGTGGTTGACCAGTCTCTCGCTATATCATGACAGTCAGTTTTCGGCTTTCTCTACTGAGGTTCTCGCCTGGCCGAACCGGGGCACAATCGCTGTAGTTCTCCTGGTGCCGCCTTTGCCGATAGAGCGGAATGTAAGGCAGCAAAACACAGGAGCCGGGCAAACCCAACATTTGACCAAAGACATGATTCGAAGATGATGCATATAAGGCCAAACTCGTGACGCCGAACACTCCCTAAGGTATTCGGTCTTTATGAAAACGGGCCGTACAAAAGCCCCTGGTGTCTAGGTACGCGCAAAATTCTGGCGTGGCCACATGCCAAGACGCCAGCCTCCTCCTCGGTTATAGCAAAAAACCGGGGGATGTTATCAACAAGAGACAGTAAAAAAGGTTTATGCAGGGTCTTAATCTAAAAAGAATCCTTGAAACAGGTCCCTACTGCACGTCTGCGCCTGTATCTCCGTTGTGCCGTATCCTGGACAGGTGTAGCATGGTGTTCATCTGCAAAAGAGAGGAACTTAGTGGAAAACAATCATGCGAGAAATCTATGTTAAAATAAACAAAGTATAATACAGAAAATGGGTAGAATTGAGCTTTATTGTCTCTTGGTGTAAACGCGCGGAGCCCCTTGTATAGGGGTATGCGGCTATTAAGCCTTTGTATGTTTACGCCGGACTCGTCGAGCCATGTCCGGGGTTTTGAACGACCTGTTTAGGTGCTCTAACTAGTAAAGCTGGATTAGTGTGCGGCTGTCAAGGCAGCCGCACCATCGTTCGCGCTCGAGGAACACTTGATATTTCCCTTTAATGAGATGATGCCTCGTGGACAGGGCATTTTGAGTGTAAGGGATGCATAATGCGGTATTGCGTTAAAGCGGGCGAAAGCTTCGCGTCCCAGTAGTGCTTGATATCTACTTATGAATGGGGCGATGTGGAAGGTTAGCTTTTCGCTTCAGAAGTTGTCTGGGGAGCCGAACATAACTTCTAACGAGAGGGAACCCATACAATGGGTATCTGGGCCTAGCGTGACCCCTTGAAAGGAAGTGTTGCCATGGCGAATTATTGCTGGGTTTATCCCCATTTTGCGGATTGTGTCCTAATATAGCAGGTTTAGGTCACTGCCGCCGTCCATTAGGACTTGTGTAAAGTGGAGTCCGTCAATTATCGGATCTAAGACCAAGGCAGTCCAGCCTGCGTTCCGGATACCTCTAGAGTAATCCTGATGATCGAAGGTGATTGGTTGTAACAACCAGTGGCGGGACTCCTCTGGGACAGGCCGTATTGCGCGTATCTCCATAGGCGCCACTCTGTTTTTCCCTTTTGTCACATGAAGTGAATTTACTGTTTTGACTTCTTGCGGGAACTTCTTTTGTTCTCCGGTGTTCTGCTTGTGGGGTTCGTCGTCATCCTCGACTGGTATGTCGAGCCCCTTGTGTTTGGCATTGAGTTTGCCGGATTGCTTGAAGACCCAACAATCTCTGTGGGTGTGGTTTGCAGGCCTCCCGGGAGTACTGTGGATTTGACATATTTTGTTCAAGATTTTGTTGAGGTTAGATAGCTCGTCCCTATTATCTTTGGGGGGCGACTTTTTCTGATTCTGCCGAGAGCTTTCGAATCCGGCTTTGACTGCCGTGCTCTTCGGGTTGTTATCCTTGATGTGGCGCTGTTCCTTGCTACGGCGCGGTTTCCCGTTTCCATCTCTGACTTTGGATGTACTTGGGTCGCTGGTGCTGCTTCTTGCCAACCAGCTATCCTCTCCTGCGCAAAAGCGGGTCATGAGGCTTGTCAATGCGGCCATTGTTCGTTTTTCTTGGCCGAGGTGTCTGGCGAGCCATTCGTCTCGAACGCTATGTTTGAAAGCTTCTAGGGCTTCGCGTCCGGATAGTCAACTATCTGATTCTTTTTAGTAAGAAATATGTTCCAGAGTTTCCGGGCTGACTCTCCGGGTTGTTGAGTTATATGGCTTTGATCGTCTGCATCAGGAGGTCGGACATAGGTCCCTTGAAAATTTGCCCGAAAAGCATCCTCGAGCTCCTCTCAACTTCCTATGGTGTTTTCGGGAAGGCTTTTTAGCCAATGCCGGGCTGGCCCTTTGAGCTTGAGGGGTAAGTATTTTATGGTGTGGAGGTCATCTCCTCTGGCCATGTGTATGTGGAGGATATAATCCTCAATCCAGACTCCAGGGTCTGCTATTCTGTCGTATGCCTCTATGCTTACGGGCTTGAATCCCGCTGGAAATTCATGGTCCAGCACCTCATCGGTGAAACATAGGGGATGTGCAGCGCCCCTGTATTTGGGTGTGCCTGATGTTCGGATATTTGTTGCGTTGCATTGCTTACTAGAGCTTGCTTTCTCGGCCCATAGATAGATCTAGTTGGGCCGTCTTTTTGATGCGAATCCTTGTGCGGATCGCGTGCCGGATTGAGTGCGGCGCCCTTTGCCGCTCGATGTCTATCATGGGGTCGTCTATCCGACCTGGTGGCTTCCTTGTTTTTTGACCGTGGGGGCTCTAAGGCCTCCTCATCAAATTCCGGCAGTAATTTTCGCTTCGATAGCTCTTTGTGTGGTGACTGTCGCCGTACTTGTGTGCGGTGTTGATTACTTTGCCCCATCTGATTCTGAGTGCATCTTTCGCTGTTTTGAGCTTCCGCTTCTGCTTTTTCAGGCTACGCGCAGTGGCGACGAGCCTTTGGTGGAGGTTCTTCTTCTCTAGCAACTTGTCCGACGTGAGGTCATCCGGACTATTATCTTCATCGGGGACGGGTTGTTCGGTTTGTTTATCCAAGTTGCCTTGTTCGGACGGTTGCTCGATGGCATGTTCGTCGTCTGCCGGTTCGTCCTGCTCTATGGTTGTGTCTCTGTCGAGGTGGGGTTTGGCGCGGCGCTTCTGCCGCCGCTTTGATTGCTTTTTGAGGGAACAATCCCTCGTTGCGCCCTTTTGATCCTCGTTGTTGTTTCTTTTAGGTGTGTCCAACATGTATACATCATGGGATTAGGTGGTTGTCCAGTGCCCTATAGGTGCTGGTTCTTGTTTGTCTTCTTCATCGGCGCCGATACCGTCGATGTCTTCAGAGTCGAAGTCGAGCATGTTGGTTAAATCGTCGACAATGCCTACGAGGTGGGTGGTGGGTGGGCTTCTAATTTCTTCGTCATCCACATCCCAACCATGCTGACCATAGTCCGGCCAGGGCTCTCCTGATAAAGAGAGAGACTTTAGCGAATTCAGGATGTCGCCAAAGGGCGAGTGTTGAGAGATGTCCGCGGCGGTGAACTCCATGATCGGAGCCCAATTGGGTTCGGTCGGGAGGGGTGCGGAAGATTCGGAGTCCGGAAAGGAGTCTGGCGCCTTGGAGTCACGAGCTCCATGAAGGACAAGTTTGGTGTTCGGCTTGATCACCGTAGAGATTGCAGCCCCCGAGGCGGCGTCCAGCCACCCGTCCTCGATCGGCGCAGTCGGCTCCTAGCTAAGGGTCGGAGCGGACACCTGAGCGACGCTCTGGGCACTGTCTGGCGGCACAGCTAGATCATGCCCATCATGATAGTGCGGCACGCTTGGTTGTGGCTCGAATCCGTCAAAGATCAAGTCTCCGCGGATGTCAGCCGTGTAGTTTAAACTTCCAAATCTGACCTGATGGTCAGGGGCGTAGATTTCGATCTACTCCAGATGGCCAAGTGAATTGGCCCGCAATGCAAAGCTGCCGAATATAAAGATCTATCCAGGGAGAAAAGTCTCACCCTGGACCGCTTCGTGGTTGATGATCGAAGAAGCCATCGGGCCTAAAGGTGACGACACAGAGGAACTGTCAATGAAAGCACCAATGTCGGTGTCAAAACCGGCGGATCTCGGGTAGGGGGTCCCGAACTATGCGTCTAGGCGGATGGTAACAGGAGACAAGGGACATGATATTTTTACCCAGGTTAGGGCCCTCTCGATGGAGGTGAAACCCTACACCTGCTTGATTAATATTGATGATATGGGTAGTACAAGATTAGATCTACCACGAGATCAGAGAGGCTAAACCTAGAAGCTAGCCTATGGTATGATTGTTGTTCGTCCTATGGACTAAAACCTCTCCGGTTTATATAGACACCGGAGAGGGCTAGGGCTACACAGAGTCGGTTACAATGGGAGGAGATCTACATCGTATCGCCAAGCTTGCCTTCCATGCCAAGGAAAGTCCTATCCAGACACGGGACGAAGTCTTCAATCTTGTATCTTCATAGTCCGGGAGTCTGGCAAAAGGTCATAGTCCGGCCATCCGGACACCCCTAATCCAGGATTCCCTCAGGGAGAAACATCATAAAATCCAACTACAATAGCAAAGCTCGGGATACATAAAGATCGTGCCATAGAGGGAACACGAGAGAGAGCACGAGAGAGAGAGATCAAACACATAGCTACTGGTACATACCCTCAGCCTCGAGGGTGAACTACTCCCTCCTCGTCATGGAGAGCGCCGGGATGATGAAGATGACCACCGGTGAGGGTTCCCCCCTCCGGCAGGGTGCCGGAACAGGGTTCTGATTGGTTTTTCGTGGCTCTCGAGGCTTGCGGCGGCGGAACTCCCAATCTAGGTTCTATTCTGGAAGTTTTTGGGTACGTAGGTATATATGGGTGTAGGAAGTACGTCGGTGGAGCTACGAGGGTCCCACGAGGCAGGGGGCGCGCCGGGTGGGGGGGGGGGGGCGCCCCCACCCTCGTGAGCACCTCCCGTATATCCTGACATGCACTCCAAGTCCATCGGGTGGCTTTCCTTCCAAGATTAACTTCTCCAGTTGATGTCGTTCCGTTTTGACTCCGTCTGATATTCCTTTTCCTCGAAACACTGAAATAGGCATAAAACAGCAAATCTGGGTTGGGCCTCCGGTTAATAGGTTAGTCCCAAAAATAATGTAAAAGTGGATAATAAAGCCCAATATTGCCTAAAACAGTAGATAAAGTAGCATGGAGCAATCAAAAATTATAGATACGTTGGAGACGTATCAATATGTAACGGCCTTTGGCCCTCAGTGAATACCAGTTGTTGTTTATCTAACAATAAGCACATGAAAAAGAAGTGGGCAGGGTTCAGTTTCAAGAAACACACCTTTCTTCTAAAACCATTTAGCATGACGTAAATTTAGCAATTAGTACTTGCCTCAAGAAAGACACCACAATATTGTGTTACTGCAGCTGCTTTAGTTAGAATATCCCGTTGTGGATACTAGACAGGATTATCAATGAACTGAGTATCCTAGAGTAATGCGATATCTAGCATCGGGTAAATTGTTCATATGTGCGCATTTGGATGCCTAGTCTGGATTGTACACAACTGAAATGGGTGAGGTATGGAAACACCAAAATAAAGATTTATCTTTGGGATTTCCTTATTTAATTCTACTGAGTTATTATTCTTTATTCTGCCACACCTTTCTCTGTTCCAAATATAAAAAGAGTACTTGAATCAATGATGAAGACGGATGTGTTCGCTTCTCAGTCGAATCTGATTTTGTTACATATTGCCTTTAGCTAACATCATGTAAGTATGGGCCGTAAGCGGGTGAACATTTTCAGTAGTTTAGTTGCTTTTGGTCAGCCAATTTGCATCAATGCAGGAATCAAATGTTCAGAACTCATACAAAATGCTAAAGATAACCTGAACCGAACCGAAACATGCTATTACATGAACGGATACAGGAGTGTCAAAGTTATCATATAGAACCAAAATATGCTATTAATATGATAAACATAAGATTTGGAGTGGGTGACAACGACAATAAGCAATATATTCTCTACCCAGACAAAAAAATGGTTGCATGGAGATGATAGGTCTTGATCGTTCAACCTAGCTAGTTCCAGGCATATGGCTGCTGCTGAATTTGCACAAGGCGTATTGCTAGCTGCTTGTAGCCATTTGAAAACCATGTCTTAGCTACAGAAAAAGTAGGGGTTGTTCCGAACCACATGATCATGGGCAGCTCAAAGAACGAATAAGGTGGGCATCATGTATGTGTTTGTTTCCCTATGCCTCTTGTTCCTATGATTTCTCGACAACATTTTTTTTGTGGTTGTTCTCTTGTATGTTCATGTGGCTTGTGATATAGGTATTTATTGTACTAAATGGTAAAAAGGAGTTGCAATGTGAAGTTTGAGATTTTGATGAAATGAGATGACGAAGCTCGACAAGTCACTACTAGGGAAAAGCCTAGCAGTAGCGCGGGTTTTATGCTTATCAGTAGCGTGGGTAGCCGCGCTATTGATACGATGCTACGGCTAATGCTTATCAGTAGCATGGTCTGACCAGCGCTACTGCTAACTACGGATAGCAGCAGCGTTTGTCCGAAACACGCGCTGCTGATAATAGCTGGAGCGCCCTTATGAGAAGAGCGCTACTGCTAAGAGATCGCTGCTGCTAATGCCATACCCCGCGCTACTGTTATTAGTTTTTAAAAAATAATTCCGCTCCACATTTTGTGCTGCTAAATTTTGTTTTGGGCTTTATACAATAATCTCTAGCATATCATACATACAAAAAATGTAATCATAGCATATACATAGCGATACAAGGTGGTCATCATCATAATCATCATCCAACAGGAAGTGGTCTCTCGTCATCATTTTGAAAATAGCCATACAAGTCTCGAATACTTGCAACTACATCGCCATCCATCTAAACAATGATATACGCGAGAAGAGTTATCACTATGAGTGAGAGCGGAACTATGTAGTACATGAGGCGGCGGTTAAGAGTCCTCTCTCGCGCTAGCGTGAACCTCAAGTAACTAGCTTCTGCTTGTTGTCTGCTTTTGAAGCCTTTATGGCTGGCACCTGAGACCCCATTCACTTGCGCCCGACACTCATGCCACTCATTTTATACCCCCGGAACCTTCCCTTTGTACACGACATAGCACTGCCACCTCGCCATCAAGAAGCTAGGTACCTGTTAGAGATGCATCTTCATCAAGAGAATATACAATCATATGCAACAAAATATACTAGAGCAACACGAAAAAGAAAGGGTTAGCAACTGGATGCACCATACAGTACGCAAACTAATTAACTAGAGGTACACAGGTCATCGTACCCAAACTAACAAAGTAGTGTTACGCAAGTTCGGCAGGGACCATGGACATCACAAAGTTTCATTGCTACAGAAAGTATACAAGTTCAACCGACACATATCATCATCATCGGCATCGTAAATCACTAGAAGTTCCATACTTCCATATCATCGAGAATGGACCCTAGCTTCTTGAATGGCGTGAGGTCATGACGTTGCACGCCTATGCGAGTTCGGACATCAGCTCGCGATATAGGGTCATGGTGGAACATCCCCTTCTCATCGATGACTTCTTTCATGATGATCGTCGCAATGTCCCTTTGGATGCGAAAGAAGGCATCTCTAAGTTTATAATCCGCTTCTCTATGAGATCCTACCCACTTGTGGATATGATCATCGTTTCTGTTTGTGATGCGAAGCTTTTGGTGATCCCTGCTGAACTCAATCATGAGATGGAGGATGTAGAATCCATCTTTCTTGCTTGGTTTTGGGACTTGGATGCAGCAGAAGTTAGTTTTATGTGCAAAACCCATCTTCTTATTCCTTTGTTTCCTGGTCTGCACATGACCACCCCTAATACTGAAGCCTTGGAGAGCATCATCTAGAATATTCATTATGTGGGTGTAGTCCTTCTCGTAGTTTCTGGTAGGGTCCAAATACACGGCATGGGAGACTCGCGGGTAAAGAACGATAAGGACACCGCTCCCGTTGCTGCGGGGAAAAAGACACCTCAAATTATTCTCCATATGAGCGAGAAGGAATGATTGAAATGTACGAAAGGGTTGCCCGGATATGACTTACTTTGGATGATAAGGCAGGAGGACAATTTCCTGGTCCTTATTCTGTACCATGAAGTTTTGGAGGTACTCCCTAGCAGTTTCACACTCAGAGTCGCCGAGACTCAAGAAGGACTCATGCATGTATTACGGATCCACCACACAGATATGCGAGACTTGTTCTCTCTTCATGACGGAGCTCATATGTAGCGCAAAAAGGCGGACGATTGTAAAATCGAGCCGCCTTGTCAGAAACATCTCGAAGATATGGTCAAACCGCAGGAAGAACACCTCCGCTGGTCGTGTGTCAACATAGCACTTCCCCTCAGACACACGAGCTGGGTATGTTGGATATCCTGGATCCTTCGAGGCTAGTAGGCTTTTCTCAGTTGACAGCACATGGTCATGCAGTCTCCAGAGATGCCCTAATAGTGCCTCTAGCGGTTTAGGAGCTAGCATCGGCTCGCCCGTGACATGGAACATGGCCGCACCTTTGACGGATACCTCTTTAGAATCCACCATCTGGCTGCTATGTGCTCTGGATTGTTTGCAGGCAGCAGAGCCTATCTTCCCTGATCTCTTCCTCTCCTTTTTCTTGGGCACACCTTCCAGACCCTTCCTTAGCCCCTGCCCTAGTGTTGTCGGGATAAGCCCTGTACGACCCCTGACTAGTTGAGCTTGTGTTGAGGCGGCATCTTCAGGCGTGTCCTGTGAGGATTTTATGAAGAGAGACTTCTTGCAATCCCTGCTAGGACGTTCCTGCCCGAGCAAATCATCCATATCCTCATCAACATGCTCAGAGCATGATTCGTCATATGGCTAAATCATCATATCTAAGTCACCTTCATAAGAACCTGTATTGAGGAAACCCATTGGGTCCACCGTCTCCTCCATCTCATCATCCATTCTTTGTTCTACGGGCCAATTACATCAGCCACTATTGGACCCCCTTCATCACGTCGTCCGCCGCTCTCACCCGGCACTACAGGAGCTCGTAATTGCGTAGGCAGGGTGGTGGTCTCCATACATGCTTGTTGATGTGTAGTTATTGGTGTGCTCTCAGCCGGCTCCAGACGAAGAAGATTCTTTGGCCATAGCAGCACCCAACCCTTGCAGCTTCCAGTCCCAGCGGGGTCTCGTCATCCTCTCCCCCATGTTGTACTGGAGGAGGCAAATCCTCGTGCCCCGATTTCACACTGGACAAGTTAACCCTGAAGTGCCCAGCGGGCATTGGCTGGTTGTGGAACATGGGTTGCAAGGGGTCGTTATCACCCCCTTTCTCATGTCCACCTTTTGGCCTTTGATCAAGTAGAGTATGGTGCACGGGGTTTCGTCGACCTGCAAACACATGTCTACGGCGTAAAACATCCGAAAGGAAATGAAAATGGAATATTCTAGATATATATGTTGGTGCAACATGTAATTACCGTGAAGGCATCAAGCTCAGCCAAAGACAAAGGCCCGCCTAGCATGCCAAACACTGAGGACGGGCTTCTATGAGCGGGTACGAGTGCGGGTGCGGGTGCGATAGCAGGCCCGGTTGTGTGAGCAGATGATGGTGCAGTGGTGTTGTTCACCGAGTTGCTCCCGATGAAATTGGGCATGGGGAAATCATGTACCGTCTTGTCTGGTTTTTCCTTCGTCCAGTTTATGATAGCCGGGACCAAGTTAGTAACGAAATCATTTCTGCAGGCATTTACAGCTGCATCTATTGCCTGCTTTAGCTAATCATGTTTCTCCTCGACTGCTTTTTGCGCGTCCTCAACTGCTTTTTTCTCGACCGCAAGCTTCACCTTCTCGTTGATGTCCTCTTGTCTAAACTTCTTTTTCTGCTTCTTGGCCTCCGGGCCCTTCTTGTAAAACACCTTCCACGTGGCGCCGCCTCCGGCTCCGTGCACGCGTCCATATTGCGTCCGCTGGCCCAAAGGAAGTCCCTTAAGTTCGTTAAAGGCCCGGTTGAGAGGGGTGTCCCACTTGGGCCTGATTGACGAAGTAGGGCTTCCGGCTTCAAGATGGTGTTGCTTCTCCTGTAGAAGGAACATGAACTGTTTATGAATGTGTACTCGACTTGATCAGGAGCTAAATGTAAGGTGGTAAAAGAATAATTACCAATAATCTAATCAATCTCCTTGTGATCTCGTCCATGTAAAAAACCTTCTTTTTCTTGTCCCACTTGTAGCGGGCCCTGATGAAGTAATGCTCCAAGGGGTTGGTGAACTTCGCGAAGGAGTCTGGGAGACCCGCGGCTTCATGTTCTGCGTCCTCCTTATCCCATATGGGCCTTTTGCCAAGGTAGCCACGGCTTCCGAGGCGATGCTTCCCCATGTTCCTTTGCTGAAGGCTCTTGAATTTTGCAGCCTTAGCCTTGGCTACCTCGGTAGCGCAAGTGTCCTTGAACTTTTCGAACTCCACTTCCGTAAGTGTCGGATTTTCCTCCAGAATCTTGGACACGGGTTCCTCAGCCTCAATAGCTCGTTTCACCCTCCCTTTCAAAGAGGCAAAATCATTATTGAACATGCCCATGGCATGATTCTTAATCTTTTTCATCTTCGGATCATCCCACGGATGCTCTATGCTATCATCCCAGTCGGGGAACTTGAATCTCTTGTGCAACTTCGTCAGGAGCAACTGCCTAAAATGCTCTTTACTCCTTAAGTCATCGTCGTGTATGCTCGCGCATTCCCAGTAGGATGCATTCTACTTGGTTCCCATAGCACTTGCGGGGTTCTTCCGGCTCTAATGGATCAAACTTGTCAGGTGCCATCTTTGTGATCACTAGTCATCCGATGCCGAGTTTGTTAGGTTTTCATATCCTGTGCTTCTTCTGCTTCTTCTCTCCGGTATCGGCGCCGGTACCTTCCTCGCCGGTACCTTCCTCGCCGATACCTTCCCCGCCGGTCTCGGCACCTGCACCGTCGGTGTCGATGTCGGCGTCAGTACCATCATCAAGGACGACCTGCAAACCTTGACTTTGCTTAGCAGTCAAATAGTCGAGGTACTCTTGTTCACCCTCATAATCCATCTCATCTGCATCTTGGTCAGAAGGCCTGGTTACTTTGTTGTTCAACATGTTTCCTATGATTAAGTCTCCTTGTTTAATTAAAAAACTATTAAAAAATGAGAAGTGACATAAAAAAAGATCTATGTTTGCCAGAATGTCGTTCCAGCAACTCCCGGCACTCGATATGCCTACTTTCTAGCACAAGTCATGCCAAAATTCATGGAAAATTTCGGCTTGGCCTTTGCTAAAAAGTGGACATATTGAGCGCTTGAAATTCATCGGAATGGAAATGAATCAACATTCCGGCGAAACATAGACCACTCGGATCATTTTCCATGCACATCACATGTCCAAATGACATGTCCAAATTCCAAATATGACTTGTCCAAATCACATGTCCACATATCACATGTCCACTTCAAATTCGCATATAAAAGGAAGACAAATATAGAACTTGAAGAAAAATATAAATGCGAGAAGTCATGTTTTTTAAAATATAGAACCAACCTGTCCACTTCAAATTCTGTTTTTTTAAATAGCAACAATTGCTTTAACTAAAATACTTAAATAGCAACAATTGTTTTAACTAATATGTCCTAGGTTTCATATTAATTCTAATTAACTAACTAGCACTATAAAATATAAATAACAACAATTGCTTTAACTAAAAAATGCAAGAAACCTATATAATCAATTTTGTTTGTTGTTACATTAAAAATAGCCTAGGGTTCATACTATTTCATACTAATTAGCACTAAATAGCAGAGAAGAGGGGAGGGGAGAGGGCTTATAGAGGGCAGAGAGAGATGGGGTCGGGGGAGACGGCACGGCAGAGAGGCGAGGCGGGGGCGAGCGCTGGGGTCGGGGGTCGCTAGGGCCGGCGGTGACGGGGGCGAGCGCGCGGTCGGGGCGAGTACGGGGACGGGGGCGAGCACCGGGGTTGGGGGCGAGCGCCGGGGTCGAGGGCTCCGGCAGCGACGACACGGGGGGAGAGAGAGGGGGATTTGGGGGAAGAGAGGCGGAAGAAGTAGAGGGAGTGAGGCTTTTGGGGGTTATGTCGAGATAGCAGTAGCGCGTTCCGGCAAACGCGCCATAGCTAAGTTAGCTATAGCGCTTTTACGAAGAACGCGCTACTGCTATTTTAGATAACTATATCGTTTACTTTAGAAAGCGCTACTGCTATTACAGATAGCGATAGTGTTTTCCTGTGGAAAGCGCTACTGCTATTACCTGTACCAGTCTTCCTGTTTGTTCCTTCTATTTTCTTTTCTTTTCTTTTCTTTTATTTTCTCTCCCTTTTCTTTTATTTTCTTTTCCTTTTTTCTACAGCAGTGAACGAAGAGAAGGCGTTACAATGTATATAACTAAGGCGATATATATTGCATCATTTGACGGTTAAGTATGTATACAAAATGGGAACATATATATTACATCATTTGACCAATGCATAATGGCCAAGTGTGTACACAAAATGGGAACATATATTACATCATTTGACCGATAACGTATGGTTCCTCAGCGTTGACATTTTCGTTTTTGAGTGAGCTTCTTTCCGTTCTTGTTCGTTGAAGAATAATTGAGCCCTTCATTGTGACTTTTCCTTTTCCATGGAGTATGATCTTTCTTAGGTAAGGTAGTATTTATTCTTCTTTTGACATATACTTCATCGTCATTGTCATCTTCCCTCAGTGGGTTGTCGTACTGATCATAGTCTTCCTCATTGGCGACTCCATCCATTCCAATGATGTTCCTTTTGTTTCTCCTCACGACAACATGGCTGGGATTGAACGGGTCGGTTATGAAGAAGCATTGTGTCACATGCTTAGCATGTACCCACGGCTTGTTTTTTGTGATAGCGTTCACGGTAGTGCTCTTGGCGTCGGGTATAGTCATGGTAGTGAAAAACCGGTTTTATCTTTCGACATTCTTGGCCCATCTGACACGGAACATCATCGCGTTGTGCAGTCCAGAGTAATCAAGCTTCCAGATCTCCTCGACCCTTCCGTAAAACCTCTCAGTTGCGCCGTTGTCGCTGTTGGTCATGCACTCCATTGTCACCCCTGAGTTCTTATCATCACTGTCCATATCTTTGGCCTTCGTGTAGAACGTGTATCCGTTGATGTCGTATGCCTGATAGGTGATGAGGTTGGGCGAGGGGCCATGTGCTAAGGCGTCTATGAGCAATCCGTCCTTAGAGCCCTCTTCCAGGGGATTAGAAATAATATGCTCTTTGAACCAATGCAAGAAAGTGGAGTTGTGCTCTCTAGTAACTTCGGCCTCCGTCCTGCATACCCCCAGTCATGATACTTCTTTGCGATAATTTCTTTGTGCAGTGCCACGAAAGGATCTACCTCATCTACGTGTTGTAGCACAACCAAGTTTGATCTTTCAAAGTTGTTGCGTCGATCTGAGTATGCCACGTGCAGTTCCCTACGACCATTGGAGTGACCTTCTCCTTCGAGCCTCCCATCATGCTTGTTAACGGGCAAACCAACAGCAACACCAGGTGGCTGGTCTGCGCCATATAGAAAATTCTCGCAGAAAGAGATGCATTCTTGTGTTAGATAGCCCTGGACGATGCTTCCATCCAGACGGGACATGTTATGAATGAATCCTTTCATGATCCCATTCATCCTCTCAAATGACATCATGTTGTGTAGGAATGACGGCCCCAGGTCTATTATGTCGTCCACAATATGGACACACAGATGCACCATGACGTCAAAGAATGCGGGCGTGGAATACATCTCAAGCTCATTCAGTATCACAACATCTCTTCCTGTAGCTTTCTGAGCTGCTTCACACTGATTGACTTTCTAGAGATGATGTCGAAAAAGTTGCAGAGACCAATAGGCATGTCACGGACATGCTTGTCCATTATCCCTCTGAGGGTAACAGGTAGTATTTGCGTCATCATCACACAACAGTCATGGGACTTCATCCCGCTGAACCTCTTCTTGTTCGTTTCTAGATATCTGCTTATCTTGCCACAGTAACCGGAACTAACTTTGACTCCGGTAAGGCACTTAAAGAATTGATCGATCTCAACCTGACTTAAGGTGAAGCAAGAATGGGGGCAATAATCCTCTTCCTTTACTTTTTTGACCTTCTTCTCACGCGCCTCTATCTCCGTCTCTGTCTCGTCTGACTTTTTACGGGGTGGCATGTGCATATCTTCCCTGATTTCCAAATCTTGCAAGTCTTTTCTTGCCTTCTGCCTATCCTTGGTCTTATCTGGCATGTTCAACAGCGTCTCGAGCAAGCTCTCACGGACATTCTTACAGATATGCATTTGATCAAGGCAATTAGGTGTGTCGAGTTTGTGCCAGTACTCCAAGTCCCAGAACACAGACCTCGTCTTTCATACCTTCAACAGCGGCTCCGGAGCCTTTTTCATCATCTTTCCCGGCGCGGGGAACTGTTCCCAGTTTTTCAACAACTCATCGATTTGGGCGCTGCTCCGCTTACATGGAGATCCTCGATGCTTAGTGTGGCCATTGAATAGATCTCCACAGTTTCTCCATGGGTCGTCCTTCTCGAGCCATCTTTGATGCCCCATGTACACCATTTTCCCAGACCCGCCCTCTTTCCTTGACATTAGCTACTGAGACGTCATATCATCCACGCACCGCCTGCATCCACAATATCCATGGCACACCTGTCCTGCGACATATCCATAACCGAGATAGTCGTGCACCGTCGTGATCAGCGTGGCTCTCATGTAGAAATACTCGCCTTTGCTAGCATCCCATGTCTTGACTGGTGTTTTCCATAACGTGTCTAACTCTTTTTGAAGTAGCCCCAATTACAGATTAATATTATTTCCCAGTTGTTTCGGCCCTTAAATCAGCATGCTCATGTGAATGTACTTTGACTTCATGCACAACTAGGGGGGAGTTTGTACATCCATACAAAGACGGGCCATGTGCTATGATTGGTGTTCTGGTTGCCAAATGGATTCATGCCATCGGTACACGCGCCGAGCATGATTTTCCTTGCATTAGATTCAAATTACTGATAGAAGCCGTTCAACGCTCTCCACTGGCTTCCATGATCGACGTGTCCCAGCTTCTGATCATCTCCATCGTCAGGCTTCTTCCTCTCTATGTTCCAGCGCATGAGCTTTGCTTCCTTGGGATCTATTAAATACCCGCTGGAGATGGGGAGTGATCGGTAAGTACCATACAACTTTCTAGGGAGGTTTCTTCCCGGCCTTCTTGTATCGAGAAGCATTGCACACGGAACAGCTTGTTTTTTCCATGTGCTCCTTCAGATAAACTATGCAACCGTTGATGCATGCATGGTATCTAACGTGCGGCAGATCAAGAGGGCACATGATCTTCTTGACCTCATCCAGACTAGTAGGACAAAGATTCCCGGCGGGAAGAACATCCTTTAGGTACTTGAGATGCTCATCGAGGCTAGTATCGGTCCATTTGTTTTTAGCCTTCATCTTCAGGAGTTGGAGCGTGAAACTCAAGCGGGTCACCTCAGGATTGCAACCATCATACAATGGAGTGTTCGTGGCTACCACCAGTTGCTGCAAGTTAACGTCCTCTCTAGAAGCATCTCTCTTAGTACTCGTCTCCCTGTGAAGCAGTGCTTTAACATGAGGGTCCCACTTGATTGAACTTAGTACCGACGAACTCTGCACCATGGAGTCCACGTTCTCTCCGCCGCCATGTCCGACCCCTTCTCCGTCGCCATGTCCGGCCTCTTCCCCGCTGTCATTGTCGATCATCTCTTCATCTTGCCCCATGTCGTCATTGCCTGCCCCATGGGCGTCCTCAGCATCATCATCCTCATCTTCAATTATCCACCGAGTGTAGCCATCCATGAAACCAGTCATGAGCAGGTGCGCTTCGACACGACCATCGTCATAGGGGTCAAGCCAAACTTTTCCTTTGCATCTTCGACACGAACATAAAACCTCTGTCAGGTTATTTTCTTTCATGTCCTGCACCAACGACTGCAACCGCATGTCCACCATCGTTCCACTGACCATCATGAACGCTTGCACAGTAATAATAAACAATTTGATTATCAAAATGCGTGCATGCATCAAAGTCATACAAAAATTTGGCATGACTTTCCCTAAAAATAGGACATATAGAGTTTGCCCGAAATTTGCCGAAACGGAAATAAATCGACATTTCGGCAAAACATAGGCAACTAAATCACAATTCAGTGGCAACTCAAGCCACACACACAATTTCCATCATAACACGCGATTATGTCATATCGCACACATACACATATTTCCATTCTTGCAAAAGCACAAATTTTTAATCACCTATCTCGAGATCGAGCATGGTGATGATCATGTCGATCGGAAGTGATCAAAAGTGGACAAAGCTTACTTCTTGAGATGGATAGATCTAGTTAGGGAGGTACATAGCTCACTTCATTAAATGGGTAGATCTAGCAAGCTAGTTGGGGAAGGAGAGTGGAGGGAGAGGAAAAAGAGAAAGGAGATGCATTAATGGAGGTGATGTAAGTTAGCTAGGAGCAATAAAGAGAGAGAAAGGTAGGTAGAAGAAGGAGAGTAATGGTGGGAGAAGTAGTGAGGAAGAAGCAAAGTGAGGGAGAGAGGAGGTGGGAGGTAGGGGAAAGTGAGGAAGAGAGGATGGGGAAGGGGGGAGGGAAAAAGGTGGCATGTGTTGCAGCTTAGCAGTAGTGCTGGTCATAAACCGCGCTACTGCTATAAGAGTAGCAACAGCGCGCTTATGACACACGCGCTACTGCTAAGTGGGTCCCGCCATGTGTCCAGTTTAAAAAAAAGTGACAATTAGTAGTAGCGCGTATAGGAAAAAGCGTGCTATTACTATTAATTTATCAATAGCGCGCTTATATAGACCGCACTACTGCTAAATCTAGGTTGGCGGGAACTATCGGTCGACTTCGGTAGCAGCGTGGTTCCGACAAATCACGCTACTACTAAAAAAATAGCAGTAGCGCCTGTTGTTTACCCTCGCTGTTGCTAATTAGCAGTAGCACCTAACCCTGAAGCGCGCTCCTGCTAAGATTCTGTGTATAAGGTTTTCCCTAGTAGTGAGTGCTTGGGGAGGATGAGTAGTACTGGTATATATAGCTCGAGGGGATGAGAAGGCATTATTACAAACATATTATGGTTGTTGGGCCATTTATGTGCATCAATTTCAAAGTTCATGTCGCTTTATTTAAAGCATTGTTCGGTTGATTGGACAAATCTTATATATTTATTTTATAACGTTCTACAATCTTTCCCGTGCTCTCATATTCATGATGCGGTTGTTTGTCTTTTCATTTTCCCTACATCACTCACAAGCTCATGGCTCGGTCGTATCCACAGTTTGTTCCTCGCGACAACATGTGGGATGAGATCTTCTACCTTTAAGCATCTACCTTGCTAGTGTCCTGCCAAAGCAACGTAATTTTGGTAAATTGCCTCGCACTTCATTACCCTTCTCCAATGCATCCCTCCACTCTCCTAAACGATTCTGAACCAATAGTACATTTTGGCCAACCTGGAATTCTTGTCTTTTTGGAATAAATACTAACATTAAATAAAAGTGCAACTAAACGAGATTTTAGAGATTTTTGTAAAGACAAAATTGGACCAGGGTTCATATGTTCACTGGTAGCATCTCTTGTAGTCACAATGGCACATAATAATAAGCATATGTTTGAGACTTGCGTAATCCAAACAATCTGGCATGATAAGGATAGGTAGTGATAATTTTATATAACGGTGCTTCCATCAATTCACTAGGTCAACACATGCCAAAGTGGCTAACACTCCACTCAAAGTTATCGAAACTCTCATATACACCTAGGTATTAAGTAATGAAACAGACCATTGCATATATAGCATGAATGACATAGGGTTGAAGACACAACAACTCAAAGCTAGTTGCATAATCCATTTACCCTTAGTGAGGCGATCCAAACAATCATGGCATGATAAGAATTTTTTCATGTATTTCCATCTGACTCGTGTTTACTTGATAATTAAGATTACATGCAACTATTGTCTACTCGATCGTTGGTGCAACAAGATTATGATACAAGTTCACTTCAGCTCGATGCTTCGGTGTATTGTTTGGCGTTTGTGACCAGGTAGTCCGCGAGTGCCTAAAAGTGCAACTATCGTTGGGTGGTTTAGGTAATTCCTAACAACATATAGCTCATTGAGCTAATGCTATTTCAAGATAAATATTTCAGGAAAGCTCAATGATTGGCATGGCATGGATGAGAAAAGTGGACCCCTCAAAATATTAAGGACAAAAGGATTGGCTCAAGCTCAAAGCACAAGACTCTACATTTTCTATTTTAGTGATCCAAGATCACATTGATTCTATAGGAAAAGCCAAAACTATCAAGGAGGGATGAGGTGTTGCTTAATGAGGTTCTTGCTCAAAATGCTTAGTGATATGCTCCAAAGCCCTCAACTAATTTCTCATATCCACATATGACCCAAACCGAAAGTCAAACTCGGCCCCACCGATTCTTTCTATCCGGCACCACCGAGTTCCGATGACATAGCCACTGCCACAAACCCTAGTCAAATCGATTTCACCGATAGGGATCTCGGTCACACCGAGATGGGATTGTAATCTCTCTGTTTCCCTTCGTAACATTTTGGTCCAGCCGAGATGAGCGATCGGTCCCACCGAGACTGCAATGCAAACTCCTTGTTTCCCTTTCATAATGTTTCGGTCCAACCGAGATGAGCGAGTCGGTCCCACCGAGTTTGCCGGACTAACTCTCTGGTTAGCTTATTACCAAAATCGGTCTCGCCAAGTTTGTGTAATCGGTCTCACTGAGATTATGTTATGCCATAACCCTAATGATATCGGTCCCACCGAGTTGACATGTCGGTCCCATCGAAAATCCTAACGGTCACATTATTTGCTATATTGGTCCGACCAAGTTTCACAATTCGGTCCCACCGAGATTGGTAAATTGTGTGTAACAGTTAGATTTTGTGTGGAGGCTATACCCCTCCACCCCCCTTCATTCATGGAGAGAGCCATCAGAACATGCCTACACTTCCAACTTACATTTTCTGAGAGAGAACCACCTACACTTGTGTTGAGGTCAAGATATTCCATTCCTACCATATGAATCTTGATCTCTCGCCTTCCCCAAGTTGCTTTCCACTCAAATCTTCTTTCCACCAATTCCAAATCCAGTGGGAGAGAGTTGAGTGTTGGGGAGACTACCATTTGAAGCACAAGAGCAAGGAGTTCATCATCAACACACCATCTGTTACTTCTTGGAGAGTGGTGTCTCCTAGATTGGCTAGGTTTCACTTGGGAGCCTCCGACAAGATTGTGGAGTTGAACCAAGGAGTTTGTACAGGCAAGGAGATCGCCTAATTCATGAAGATCTACCCCTAGTGAGGCAAGTCCTTCGTGGGCGACGGCCATGGTGGGATAGACAAGGTTGCTTCTTCGTGGACCCTTCGTGGGTGGAGCCCTCCATGGACTCGCGCAGCCGTTATACTTCATGGGTTGAAGTCTCCATCAATGTGGATGTACGATAGCACCACCTATCGGAACCACGGCTCAAAAATCTCCGTGTCTCCAATTGCATTTGCCTCCTCAAACTCCTCCCCTTTACCTTCATATGTAATTGTCTTACATTCCACTGCTATACTCTAGAATTGCATGTGTAGGTTGATTGCTTGACTTGTGCTAAGTTGCTAAAATCTGCCAAGAATTAAAATTGGGAAAAGGCAAGGTTTTTATTTGGTCAGGTAGTCTAATCACCCCCCCTCTAGACAAACTTTCGATCCTACAAGTGGTATCAGAGCTTTGGTTTCCATTTGCTTTGATTTCTGTAGCTTTTGGTAGTCATAGCCTTGGTTTCACAACCTAGGAGAGTATGGCGTCTAGCAAGGGAAATTATCACCGTAGAGGTCCTTACTTTGATGGTACTAATTTTTCTAGTTGGAAGCATAAGATGAAAAGCATATTCTTGGACATAACCCCGCCGTTTGGGCTATTGTGTGTATTGGCTTGCAAGGTGAATTCTTTTATGGGAGAGAACCGAACCGTGAAGCTACCGCAGAAGAGTTGAAGATGCTGCAATACAATGCTCAAGCTTGCGATATCCTCTTCAATGGATTGTGCCCCAAAGAATTCAACAAAATCAGCCGTCTTTAGAATGCAAAGGAAATTTGGGACACTTTGATTGACATGCACGAAGGTACCGACTCCGTCAAGGAATCCAAATTGGATGTGCTTCAAAGTCAACTTGACAAGTTCAAAAAGGATGGTGAAGGTGTCGCTGAAATGTACTCTAGGCTTGCTCTCATCACAAACGATATTGGCAGCTTAGGAAGTGAAGAGATGACCGACAAATTCATCATCAAGAAGATCCTAAGAGCCTTGGATGGAAAATATGATACTGTGTGCACATTGATCCAAATGATGCCCAATTAGAAGAATATCAAGCCAACGGAGGTCATTGGAAGAATTGTTTCTCATGAGATGTCTCTCAAGGATAAGGAAGATCTCCATAACAAGTCAAGTGGTGCTTACAAAGCCTCATGTGAAGCTCCCACATCATCAAGTGAGAAACAAACCTTCAATGAAGAATTGAGCCTAATGGTGAAGAACTTCAACAAGTTCTACAAGAGTAGGAGCAAGGAAAGAAGTTCCAAGTCAAGGTCCTACAATGACAAAAGATCTTCAATTCAAGAGCGTAATTGCTATAATTGTCGAAGACCCGGACACTATTCCAATGAGTGTACGGCTCCCTACAAAAGAAGAGAAGAATCTCCAAAGATAAGAAGTAGAAGAGAAGAATCACCACCAAGAGAGAGAAGGAGTAGAGATGATCGTTATGAACGAAGAACATCCCGGAGAAGAAAGGATTCGGAAAGGAAGGACAAATCATCAAATAGCTACACAAAACAAAGACATCAAGCTCATGTTGATGAATGGGTATCCGGCTCCGACTTCGACCATCACTTCGAGAGAAGCTACCACTCCGACTCAGAACATACTCAAGATGAAGGTGTTGCCGGTCTAGCACTTGTGTCAACCAACTCCTACGACATATTTGACTCACCAAATGAAGGACTTGGAAGATGCTTCATGGCTAAAGGCCCAAAGGTATTATACCCCGAGTATGTTGATTTAAATAGTGATGAAGATGACTTGCTAGGTGATGATGATTTACTTGTTGACAACTCTAGTGATGAATACTATGATGAAACGTCAAATAATCATGCTAATCAAGATAAAACGAATGACAATGATAAGAAGAAGATTGAGCTTCTAACTAAAGAACTAAACACTCTTAAGTTAGCTCATGAAACTATCTTAGGAGATCATCGAGAACTTTTAAGGACTCATGAGAAGTTACGATTTGAAAAGCTCAACCTTGAGCAAGAACATGAGTTTTTAAAGGCTATCAATGATGATCTTCACAACAAAAGTTCTTCTTACATTTCCAAGCATTTACTCTTATCTACTTACATGCCTCAAGTCAAGTCTACTAACAAGAACAAGAAAGATTCTTCCTCTAGCAGTAACAACAATCATCATGCTAAATATAATGTTGTTGCTTCTAGTAGTTTTCTTGATTCCACTAATGATTCGCTTTGCCAAGTTACATTTGAGCAAGAAAATAGCTTATTGAAGGGAATTGTACAGAAAGGTGTTTACAAGAGCCTTGCCAGGAGTAAGCAATTCAAGGAAATTGTACGCAAGAAAGGAAGGCACCGGAAGAACCAAGGTGTTGGTTTTGAACGAAAGTTCAATGCCAATGGAGTTGAGTGGCAAGAAGATCAATACCCCAAGACGAAGTTTGTTCCTCAACAAAAGAAGTATGATCCTACTTCTTTCAAAGGGACACAATCTCAAGATGATCTTCCACCACAAGACCACAAGAAGAAAGGCAAGGACAAGCTTCAAGAGGAGATTGATGCATTTGAAGAAGCTCCTAAGGCCTTGGTCAAGTGGGTTCCCAAGACTACATCAAGTTCTACTTCATCAAGTATGACTACAACCCCAAGGATTCCCATAAAGATGGCTTGGATCCCTAAGAACAAGAACTTGAGAGTTCTTGAGGGTGACTCCGCCAACATACTTTACTCTTATCATTTTGGCGAGGACAAGTGCAACCAACTTCCACATTTTGCACTAGTTCATGGAGTCACAAACCCTCTTGTTGGTAAGACAAGGGACAAGGTAACCTAATGCTATCATGGACATCATCTTGTGTGTGCATCACTCTATGTCTATGGATATCCTTGTTTCTTCCTTGTGGGACTAACCCGTGTAGGTATTGAAAGTGCAACTCAGTCCAAAGGATTGCTCCAAATGATCTACATCAACATAGAGCATCCACATCTTCAACACCTACATGAAATCATCATCGACAAAACCCAAGGTTAGTTCATCCCTCTTAGGGGGGATCTCACATCTAGGGGGAGCTTTACTCTAAGGATTGAGCTAAATCAACTCTAATGATGTGAACATAATAATGCTTTATGTAAAAGTAGTAACCCCACTTGTGCTTAAACGATGCGTATGACCTATGATCAAATGTTCTCATTTGACTCCTAAGTCAATATACTCGTATATAGATGACCTAGTCATCGCCAATTGCTTGATAGATTTCATTTGCCATTTTATTGTGTGAGCATGTCATTTGCATATTTTACTCATTCGAGGACATCCACTTGTAGTTTTGCTTGTTTGGTTTCTTTTCTTTTGCCAAGTGGATGGACAAGAATTCCTAAGAACCTTCTCTAGCTATCTATGCTATTCTTGCCTCAAACTCTATTCATGCTACATCACAAAGTTTGATCAAGTCAGATTCGAACCACTCTATGTGAGGACCACTCGGAGTCCCTTGTTCGTCATAGACTTAAACTTCCAAAACCTCTTTGTCCATTTCGGTCTGACTGATTCACCCATTTCGGTCATACCGAGATCACTAAGTTGATCTAGGTTTTCAATCTCGGTGCAACCGATTTGAACTTTTCGGTAGCACCTAGTTGCAGCAATTGCTTGTAGTTTTGCATCTCAGTGCCACCGAGTTGTTCCACTCGGTCACCCCGACAGGGCCTGGATATATATACTCATGGGTCAAAATTTTGGAAATTCTTCCGAAACTCTTCGCCCGCGCAGAGCCATCTCTGCCTCATCGGGTCTCGGATCATCCTCCTCGTCGCCAGCGCCCTCCCGCCGCTGGTCTTCACCGTCGTCGACGGGATTCATCTCCGCCGTTGCCGCCGTAGCAAGTCCACCGCCGCATTAGGGTATGGACTTTATCTTTGTGCTATTCTATACTCCGATTCCTAGCACATTGCATTGCCATGAATCTTGCCACGAGTGAAATCTTCTTATCCAGTAAAAATACTCCGTAGTTTAGACTTGGATTGAAAATTTAGGGTTAGGTTTCTGCCGAATTCATCTCGGACCGACCGAGTTGTAGAAATCGGTCTCACCAATTTGGCTGAGGCCATTGCACATGTGATTCTTGGTCCGACCGAGAATTGCAAATCGGTGTGACCGAGATCGATTCTCTGTGAAACCGTAGCAGTCTCGGTACCACCGAACTATGACTCGGTACAACCGAGTTCACTAGTTTAGGTTCCAAAAGCTGTTTCGGTATCACCGAGTTTACAAATCGGTAGATCCGAAATGCTTTCTGTGGAAAACTAAAAGTAAGTTTTTGAATCAATGTTTTGCAAAAACCTCTGTGCTTTGTGATGCTCATCTACTCTACCTCGTCTACATCTATTCACAGGGTCAGCTGTCAGAGTTTGCAACATGTCAGATCAGAGTGATAGTCAGAACAATTCTGAGGAGCAAGCTCAGATGAGTGAGGGCACTAGTCCCTCAAGCAGCTATGATGAGGGTAGCAGGAGCACACCTAGTAACTTGCCCAATGTAGCTACTAGGACAAGGAAGAAGAGAACCTCAGAATCTGAAGATGAGGACTATGTGGCTGTTGATGATGAGGCCACATCTAAGAAGAAGGTGCTGAAGAAGGAATTTGGTACAACTGCTGCCATTAAGCCTGGTATGAAGACCAAAGCACCTACAAGAAGGATTCCCATGTCTAAATCTAGAGCCTCAACTACAGATGCTGCTAAGTCAATAATAGAGCTCACTCTTGAGCCAAAGGAAACTGGAGATGGAAAGAAAAGGAAAGAAAGGGTCAGGAAGACCATTTCCAGAGTTGTTGGAATGCCCTCAATGATGGAAGAAGAGGAACAGGTTGCTGCACCAGCACCTAAAGCTCAGAAGCTGATGGGAGATGCAATCAGATCAGGGGCTGCTCCATCTAAGCCCAAAGATGCTCCCAAAGCTGCTGCTCCTAAGCCAAAGGCTGCACCTAAGAGGAACACTAGGAGCATTCCATGTGAAGAAAAGAACAAGGCCCCAGTGCCTGAGGCTATTAATGAAGAAGAAGATGATGATTCACTTGTCCTGAGAAAGTTGAAGCCCAAGATACCTGATCATAATGATGCTCATCCAGCAGCAGAGGATATGAAGCTCAGAAAGGATGCAGGTCTGAGACTGTGGAGACAGACAGATCCCTATGTTGTCAGAATAAGAACTGCTGTGGACAACAGGTTTCACACTAAGGAACAACAGGATTTCTATGAGACAGTTTTGCTTGACAAGAAGCCCATAGTTTGTGACATGAGATGGGTACACTGGAAATACATCAGGAAAAATGAAGAGCACTATCCAGGAGTGTATGATAGTTTCAATGCTTGTGGAGTAGATGACTTTGTTGGCAAGAAGCTCACCAAGTGGAATGATGAGCTCATCATGCAGTTTTACTCCACAACTCATTTCTACCCAGATGGGAGAATTGTCTAGATGTCTGAGGGTACTAGGTACCAATCCACTGTTGAGGAATGGTCCAAGTTGATAAATGATCCAAAAGAGAATGAGGATGACTTGGATGTCTATGCCACCAAGAAGAAAGACCACAACTCTATGGCTAAAATGTACAGAGAGATCCCAGATGCTGCACTAGAGACACACAAGTTTGGATCAGTACATTACCTGCTATCAGGATTGCCTACTATCAACTGGATCCTAGGACATACTTTGTTGCCCAAGCCAGGAGATCACAAGATGATCAGAGGCCATGCAATCAACTTGCTACATATATTTGATGTGCCTCAGAAATTCAAAGTCATGAGTCTGATTGTGGAAACAATCAAAAGGACTGCTGCTGATCAGAAGAGATCATGTGGATATGCCCCACAAATTCAGGAGCTCATAAACTCCAAGATGGGCACTGGCACATATCTTTTGGACAAAGAGAACTTGCCCATCTACCCTGATTTTGAGGACAACACCATTGTGATGGATGAGAATGAACCATCATATGTGCAAGCACAAGAGAAGAAAGAGAAAGCAAGGGCTAAGAAAGCAGCTAAGATGCCAACTGCTGAAGAGACATCTCACTATTTCCTGAAGAGCAAGCAAGATCAGCTCGGCTACTTGATTGCCTCCACCTTGAGGATTGAGAAGGGGTTGGCCACCCTGACTCAAAACCAGGAGATCTTGGAGAGAATCATAGAGCAGAAATTCTATGATCTTGATGTGAAGGTCACTGAGATCCAATCAGTTGTTGAGCAACTTCAGGAGGAAGTGGATGAGAAGAAGGGCAAGTCTACCACAGATGCATTTGCTAGAGTGCCCAGAGGACAGAGATCTGCTGCAGTGCCTATCCCAGACACCAGAGCTACATTATCTGCACCAGCAATAGCTTCAGTGCCACCACCTCCAGCAGCCACTCCACCAGCTCCATCTACATCGACTGATGCTTTCGTCCTTGGAGTCATCTCTACACCACCACCAGAAGACCAAGCCTGAGAGTCGTTTAGCACTATGCATTTTCTATGAACTTTTTGGTAACTTGTTGCCAAATGGGAGAAAAATGTATAGATCATAGGCTTCGAGAGAGAGTGTTGCTTTTGTTCTCTCTTGTTTTTGGTTGAACTCTATTTGCTTGTTTGCTTGATACATTATGTCATTTGTGAGATACTTGGATGATCATGTGTTTGATCATATGCTATGCTACTTTAATGCTTGTTGGATGATATTATCTCTCATATTCTCATATGATCATTCACTTTGCTTGGTGATGAGTGCATGTGTTCAATTATTATCATTTTGAGCGCTCCACCAAGATGTATGTGACATGGAAGAGTAACCCATGATCCTAACTCATTGTGCATTTGCAGTCCAAAGCAAATCTTAAATAATGCACAAATTTAGGGGGAGCTCTTGTTTTTCACATACTTCTCAAAGAGACAATGTTTTTCAATCTTATTATCATTTGTCGAAGCTTTTGATCTATATGTTGTCATCAATTACCAAAAAGGGGGGGATTGAAAGTGCAACTATCCCTGGGTGGTTTTGGTAATTCCTAACAACACATAGCTCATTGAGCTAATGCTATTTCAAGATAAATATTTTAGGAAAGCTCAATGATTGGCATGGCATGGATGAGAAAAGTGGACACCTCAAAATACTAAGGACAAAACGATTGGCTCAAGCTCAAAGCACAAGACTCTACATTTTCTATTTTAGTGATCCAACATCACATTGAGTCTATAGGAAAAGCCAATACTGTCAAGGAGGGATGAGGTGTTGCTTAATGAGGTTCTTGCTCAAAATACTTAGTGATATGCTCCAAAGCCCTCAACTACATTCTCATATCCACATATGACCCAAACCAAAAGTCAAACTCGGCCCCACCAATTATTTCTATCCTGCGCCACCAAGTTCAGATGACATAGCCACTGCCACAAACCCTAGTCAAATCGGTTTCACCGATAGGGATCTCAGTCTCACCGAGATGGGATTGTAATATCTTTGTTTCCCTTCATAACGTTTTGGTCCAGACGAGATGAGCGATCGGTCCCACCGAGACTGCAATGCGAACTCCCTGTTTCCCTTTCGTAACGTTTCGGTCCAACCGAGATGAGCGAATCGGTCCCACCGAGTTTGCCTGACATACTCTCTGGTTAGCTTATTACCAAAATCGGTCTCACCGAGTTTGTGTAATCGGTCTCACCGAGATTATGTTATTCCCTAACCCTAATGATATCGGTCCCACCGAGTTGACATGTCGGTCCCACCGAAAATCCTAACGGTCACATTATTTGCTATATCGGCCCGACCGAGTTTCACAATTCGGTCCCACCGAGATTGGTAAATTGTGTGTAACGGTTAGATTTTGTGTGGAGGCTATATATACCCCTCCAACCCCTCTTCATTCATGGAGAGAGCCATCAGAACATGCCTACACTTCCAACTTACATTTTCTGAGAGAGAAGCACCTACACTTGTGTTGAGGTCAAGATATTCCATTCCTACCATATGAATCTTGATCTCTAGCCTTCCCCAAGTTGCTTTCCACTCAAATCTTCTTTCCACCAAATCCAAATCCAGTGAGAGAGAGTTGAGTGTTGGGGAGACTATCATTTGAAGCACAAGAGCAAGGAGTTCATCATCAACACACCATTTGTTACTTCTTGGAGAGTGGTGTCTCCTAGATTGACTAGGTGTCACTTGGGAGCCTCCGACAAGATTGTCGAGTTGAACCAAGGAGTTTGTATGGGCAAGGAGATCGCCTACTTCGTGAAGTTCCACCCCTAGTGAAGCTAGTCCTTCGTGGGCGACGGCCATGGTGGGATATAGAAGGTTGCTTCTTCATGAACCCTTCGTGGGGGAGCCCTCCGTGGACTCGCGCCGATGTTACCCTTCGTGGGTTGAAGTCTCCATCAACGTGGATGTACGACAGCACCACGTATCAGAACCACGACTTAAAAATCTCCGTGTCTCCAATTGCGTTTGCCTCCTCAAACTCCTCCCCTTTACCTTCATATGCAATTGTCTTACATTCCGCTGCTATACTCTAGAATTGCATGTGCAGGTTCATTGCTTGACTTGTGCTAAGTTGCTAAAATCTGCCAAGAATTAAAATTGAGAAAAGGCAAGGTTTTTATTTGGCCAAGTAGTCTAATCACGCCCCCTCTAGACATACTTTCGATCCTACAGTGCCCCATGTGAAGTTTGTAATCTAGGTTTTCGCTTGGTTTTCCTCTAATTAATCGGGCAGCTCTCTTCTTCTTAATCAATAAAAATAGCAAATCTTTTGCCTCATTTCAAAAATAAGTAACAGTTCCATGTTTGTGTACAAGCTTAGTTCAATTCTTTCTTCTTTATATGAAGTGCTAGTAAAGTTTATTTTCATTTGTGTAATCTTATTTCCGATGGTCATCTACGATGAGCATTAGATCATCTCAATTTTGGCTAGCAACCTTTTTCTACTGTTCTTTTTCTCTAGGGAAATGACGAGCATTGCATAAGATTTCCACATTATCCTTTGGTACATTAGATTTTAAAAAACAGGAAATTGTACCAATGGTACCAGGATGCAGCAATCAGTTGATAAAATTTGAATGGAAAAATTGGGGATGGTAGTTATAGTTGCGTTTGACCACAGGGTTAGCTTATTTGATGGACTAAATGTTTTCTTTGTAGATGGCTGACTGCATTTATGCTTGATGAGATCATAAATTTTGTGTAATCCCACCTACTGAAACTTGTTAAATGCCATGCCAACAACATTCTGAAAAATGTCTCCATGATGCTTGCAATCAGTATTCAATTCACTTTATTTACCTACCTCTTCCACGTATACCAAATTTTGTAAGAGTGTTGATGTATGATGTACGGAGTAGCAAATGAATTAATTTGCTGCTATACAATAGAGATATTGCAAGCTTGGTAGCCATTCTCAGAGGTTTGATAGTGTTGTTTCCTCATATATGATGCCTCATTTTTTTCAACTTTCTTGGTGCGAAAATGGTACTACATTGTGATGTTTCCAGAAGTTCCTGAATTTTCTGATGCTCCCATATAAAATGGTAGTGCTGATCCAAGGTGTGAATGTAACTAGGATACCCCCAGCTAGATGTGGGTGCTTGCCCGGGGATCGTGTTGGAACTCAGCTCTGTTCTTCTCATTATTTGCACTTCATATTCATGGATGCAAATTAGGGCCAAAAAGCAACTGTTTGGCCCCGGAGTTATGTAAAAGTATCATAGGATGGGTAAAATAATTAGTTGTAAAATCAAGAAACAAAGAAGAAACTATCACTAGACATGGAACTATAATCAGATGAGCTCCAGCAAAAAAAAGCACACATATATAATGGTGAAGGCTATGAAATGACAATTTTAGATTGTTTTGAGGCAACAACAAGCGTACAAGCATAAACTTCTTGGAGTAGAATGGTCTAAAAAGCACTCTCCATTAATTACTTCGAATTATAAGCACGTGAAAAGAAGTGTGGTCTAGTCTCAAGAGACACCTTTTTCTTATATGATGTAGCACACCGTAGATCATGTAATTATAAGTTACCTCCAGAACAACATTAGAATTGCTAGGTTCTGACAGCCGTATTGAGTTTCAGAGAGCTGCTTTAGTGATGGAATATTCCTTTGTGGACACTAGAACTCCGCATCTATGAATAATAAGTCATCTAACACTGGATAAATTGTTCAGATGTACACATTTGGTTGCCTCATCCAGACTTTTGCGATATTATCCATGTCAAAATTCTCCTCTTAGAGGAATATAATAATGGATGATGAACAAGCGACTTAAATGTGTGAGGTAAGCAAGCACTAAAAAAGATTTTTTGTTTTGTGGGCATTCCTAAAAGCACATCTTAAAAAGATGTTTCCATGGCAGGCACCGACTCCGATCCATCCGGATTTTATGTTTGTTGAAACTGTAGGGTGAGCTTCCTATTAATTTTCTTAAATGTATATTAAATTCTAATTTGGAGTGTGAACATCCATTAACTGATCTCAAGTACTGCTTTGTGCAGTATGAAGAGTCATACCAAGAAACAACACACTATCCATTTACTCTTTTTTCCCGAGCTCGCTGTGCGAGATCTTGAGTGGTCTTCGAGCAATTCATCAACTTGATTCGTGAATGGAGCGGATCTTCTCAATATTATATGATTTTAGTATAGCCGAGTAACATTGCTTCAAGCCTCACAAATTTCTTAATTAGTCATTTTTCGGGTAAGTTATCCTTCTGCCATTTTCATCAAGTACAACAAATATGTATTTTTATCTCTCAATATCAACGACTATCATAGTGAGAACTTCAAGCCATTGAAGCACAACAGTATATAAGGGAAAGAAGTGTACCAAATGGGAGTTGTCCTTTGGTGAGATCTGTTTCTGAAACTGTGATTTATAGTGAGCATCCATCGCCATGCAAAGTGTGGTTTCCTATAGCTCGAGCTACATCATACCCCTTATCTTTGCCATCCATTTCTGCATCGCGATCTGTGCAGATGCATTTGTCTTTTTTCTCTCAAACGACACAACATATAAACTTCAAATTTTGTAGAACAACAACACATTCTAACTACAATGTGGGAAAAAACTTTCAGATTTTTTCATGCATTTTAATACTTCAAATAATATTTTTAGTCAAACAAAATCTCATTTTGTATATTTATATCAGACTAAAAAATTTGAAAGTTTTTCCACACATTGATTTTCTAATGTTTGTTTGATCTGCAAAGTTTGAAGTTCATATGTTATTTCATTTGAGAGAAATAAAAAAGTGAAATCTTCTTGTTATAAGTTAGTTGGAGAGTATGGATCTCAAAGTAAGGATAGAGGATTGAGGATAAGATGTTCCATGTAGTATGAGCTACACGGGGACTTTCTGCCATGCAAAATTCAGGAGAACTTATAGGAACTAAGTAAACTCAACTTAGAATCAATGTCAACAAAGGAAACACATTAGCTTCTCATTTGTAAGGTAATGTAAATCTGACAGAAAAAACATGAGGTTAAATTTACACACCAAAAAATAATATAGTTCACATCATATCAGCTATCTGCTCAGATGACACTAATAATTCACAATTTCCTAGTGTACTTTGGTGGCGACAGCAACATTTACCAAAGACTAAACTGAAGAACCAATCTGAATTACTATTGCACTCTCTTTGGATGTAGACATTGAAGGGCTTGTCATTGAATTGACTTGAATGCCAAATATTCAAGACATTGGCATGCAACGACAGCGGGACCAGACACGATGGTATGTATGTGCGGGTCAGCAGCGAAGTCCACGTCTGACAATGGGGCTCTTCTCGTGGTGGAAGGGTTCCCGTCGCGGCTTACCGGAGCAGCCCAGCACCAGCTACCAGCGGAGGGAGCGAGCCAGAGAGGGTGCGGTCGCTGGCGGAGGTGTGGCTGCAATGGCAGCTGAATCCGTCAGTCTTCAAGCTTGGGCCAGCGATGGAGTCTGGCACCACTGTGGCACTCGTGGGCTACTAGCAAGTTTACCATGGATGTGCGGGGAAAGGGGGTGAAGGGAGTCTTGGCTGGGGCGGTGGGCAAATTTAAGGAAATATGCCCTAGTGGCAATAATAAAGTTGTTATTTATATTTCCTTATACCATGATAAATGATTATTATTCATGCTAGAATTGTATCAACCGGAAACTTAGTACATATGTGAATACATAGACAAAACAGGGTGTCCCTAGTATGCTGCTACTCGACTATCTCGTTAATCAAAGATGGTTATGTTTCCTGACCATAGACATGTGTTGTCATTTGATGAACGAGATCACATCATTAGAGAATGATGTGATGGACAAGACCCATCCATTAGCCTAGCATAATGATCATTACGTTTTATTGCTATAGCTTCCTTCATGACTTATACATGTTCCTCTAACTATGAGATTATACAACTCCCGAATACCGGAGGAATACCTTGTGTGCTATCAAACGTCACAACGTAACTGGGTGATTATAAAGATGCTCTACAGGTGTCTCCGAAGGTGTTTGTTGGGTTAGCATAGATCAAGATTAGGATTTTTCACTCCGTGTATCGGAGAGGTATCTCTGGGCCCTCTCGGTATTGCACATCACTATAAGCCTTGCAAGCAATGTGACTAATGAAGTTAGTTACAGGATGATGCACTACAGAATGAGTAAAGAGACTTGCGAGTAATGAGATTGAACTAGGTATCAGGATACCGATGATTGAATCTCGGGCAAGTAACATACTGATGACAAAGGGAATAACGTATGTTGTTATGCGGTTTGATTGATAAAGATGTTCGTAGAATATGTAGGAACCAATATGAGCATCTGGTTCCGCTATTGGTTATTGGCCGGAGATATGTCTCGGTCATGTCTACATATTTCTCGAACCCGTAGGGTCCGCACGCTTAAGGTTCGATGATGATTGGTATTATATGAGATATGTGTTTGGGTGATCGAAGGTTGTTCGGAGTCTTGGATGAGATCACGGACAAGACGAGGAGTCTCTAAATGGTTGAGAGGTAAAGATTGATATATTGGAAGGTTACATTCAGACACCGGAATGGTTTCGGGAAGTTTCGGATGATTTTCGGAGTACCGGGAGGTTACCAGACTCCCTCCCCCCTCCCGGGGGGGTAATGGGCCAACATGGGCCATAGGAGAGAGAAGAGACAGCCCACAAGGGTTGGTCGCGCCCCCCTCCCATAGGGAGTCCGAATTGGACTACAGGAGGGGGCGCGTCCCCCTTTCCTACTCCAGTTCCCTCTGCCTTCCCCTTTTCCCCACCGGAAAGAAGGAAAAAAAGGGGGACTGAATCCTACTAGGAGTGTAGTCCTAGTAGGACTCCCCCCCATGGCGCGTGCCCTTGGTGGCCAGCCTCCTCCCCCCTCCTTTATATACAGGGGCAGGGGCACCCCAAAGGCACACCATTGTCCTAGCCATGTGCGGTGCCCCCCTCCATCGTTTACTCCTCCGATAGTATCATCGTAGTGCTTAGGCGAAGCCCTGCGTGGACCACATCACCAACACCGTCATCACGCCTTCATGCTGGCAGAACTCATCGACTCCATCGACACTCTGCTTGATCAAGAGATCGAGGGACGTCATCGAGCTCAACGTGTGCTGAACTTAGAGGTGTCGTACGTTTGGTACTAGATCGGTTTGATCGTGAAGAGGTTCGACTAAATCAACCATGTTAACCTAACGGTTCCGCTTTTGGTCTATGAGAGTACGTGGACACACTCTCCCCTTCTTGTTGCTATGCATCTCCTAGATAGATCTTGTGTGAGCGTAGGAATATTTTTGAAATTGCAGGCTACGTTCCCCAACAGTGGCATCCGAGCCAGGTCTATGCATAGATGATATGTACGAATAGAACACAAAGAGTTATGGGCGATAATAGTCATATTGCTTACCAACAATGTCTTACTTTGATTTGGCGGTATTGTTTGATGAAGCGGCCCGGACCAACATTACATGACCACGTTCATGAGACTGGTTCTACCGACGTGCTTTGCACATAGGTGGCTAGTGCTACCTCTTGAGCACTACGTTGGATTTCCCCGAAGTGGAGAGGATGATGCAGTAAAGTAGCATAAGTATTTCCCTCAGTTTTTGAGAACCAAGGTATCAATCCAGTAGGAGATCACGCATGAGTCCCTCGTACCTACACAAAACGATAGCTACTCACAACCAACGCGATTAGGGGTTGTCAATCCCTTCACGGTCACTTACGAGGGTGAGAACTGGTAGAGATGATAAATAATATTTTTGGTATTTTTGATATAGAGATGCAAAGTAAAAAGTAAAAGGCAAAGTAAAAACAAAGCAAGTAATAAAGTAATGGAGATTGATATGATGAGAATATACCCGGGGGCCATAGGTTTCACTAGTGGCTTCTCTCAAGAGCATAAGTATTCTACGGTGGGTGAACAAATTACTGTTGAGCAATTCATAGAAAACCGAATAATTATGAGGTTATCTAGGTATGATCATGTATATAGGCATCACGTCCAAAACAAGTAGATCGAAACGATTCTGCATCTACTACTATTACTCCACTCATCGACCGCTATCCAGCATGCATCTATAGTATTAAGTTAAAAATAGAGTAACGCCTTAAGCAAGATGACATGATGTAGAGGGATAAATTCATGCAATATGATAAAAAAACCATCTTGTTATCCTCAATGGCAACAATACAATACATGCCTTGCAACCCTTTCTGTCACTGGGTAAGGACACCGCAAGATTGAACCCAAAGCTAAATACTTCTCCCATTGCAAGAACTACCAATCTAGTTGGCCAAACCAAACGGATAATTCGAAGAGACTTGCAAAGATAACTTAATCATACATAAAAGAATTCAGAGAAGAATCAAATATTGTTCATAGATAAGCTGGACCATAAACCCACAATTGATCGGTCTCAACAAACACACCGCAAAAAGAAGATTACATCGAATAGATCTCCACCAGAGAGGGGGAGAACATTGTATTGAGATCCAAAAAGAGAGAAGAAGCCATCTAGCTACTAGCTATGGACCCGAAGGTCTGAAGTAAACTACTCACACTTCATCGGAGAGGCTATGGTGTTGATGTAGAAGCCCTCCATGGTAGATGCCCTCTCCGGCGGAGCTCCGGAACAGGCCCCAAGATGGGATCTCGCGGATACAAAAAGTTGCGGTGGTGGAATTAGGTTTTTGGCTCCGTATTTGATCTGACGGGGTTACGTAGGTATATATAGCAGGAAGGAGTACGTCGGTGCAGCAATGGGGGGGCCACGAGGCAGGGGGCACGCCTAGGGGGGGCGCCCTCCACCCTTGTGACCTCCTCTGGCACTTCTTGGAGTAGGGTCCAAGTCTCCTGGATCACGTTCGGTGAGAAAATCATGTTCCCGAAGGTTTTATTCCGTTTGGACTCCGTTTGATATTCTGTTTCTTCGAAATACTTAAATAGGCAAAAAAACAGCAATTCTGGGCTGGGCCTCCGGTTAATAGGTTAGTCCCAAAAATAATATAAAAGTGGAAAATAAAGCCCAATATAGTCCAAAATAGTAGATAAAGTAGCATGGAGCAATCAAAAATTATAGATACGTTGGAGACGTATCAAGCATCCCCAAGCTTAATTCCTGCTCGTCCTCGAGTAGGTAAATGATAAAAAATAATTTTTGATGCGGAGTGATACTTTGGCATAATTTCAATGTGAATCTTCTTAATTGTGGCATGAATATTCAGATTCGAAAGATTCAAGACAAAAGTTCATATTAACATAAAGGTAATAATACTTCAAACATATAAATTAAAGCAATCATGTCTTCTGAAAATAGCATGGTTAAAGAAAGTTATCCCTACAAAATAATATAGTCTGGCTAACCTCTAACTTCATCACACAAAGTATTTAATCATGCACAACCCCGATGACGAGCCAAGCAATTGTTTCATACTTTAGTAATCTCAGACTTTTTCAACTTTCACGCAATACATGAGCGTGAGCCATGGACATAGCACTTTAGGTGGAATAGAATGGTGTTTGTGGAGAAGACAAAAAAGGAGAAGATAGTCTCACATCAACTAGGCGTATCAACGGGCTATGGAGATGCCCATCAATAGATATCAATGTGAGTGAGTAGGGATTGCCATGCAACGGATGCACTAGAGCTATAAGTATATGAAAGCTCAACAAAAGAAACTAAGTGGGTGTGCATCCAACTTGCTTGCTCACGAAGACCTGGGGCACTTTTGAGGAAGCCCATCATTGGAATATACAAGACAAGTTCTATAATGAAAAATTCCCACTAGTATATGAAAGTGACAACATATAAGACTCTCTATCATGAAGATCATGGTGCTATTTTAAAGCACAAGTGTGGAAAAAGGATAGTAGCATTGTCCATTCTCTCTTTTTTCTCTCATTTTTTTATTTGGCCTTTCCTCTTTTTATGGCCACTCTTCTTTCTTTTTTTTCGTCCGGAGTCTCATCCCGACTTATGGGGGAATCATAGTCTCCATCATCCTTTCCTCACTGGGACAATGCTCTAATAATGATGATCATCACACTTTTATTTTTCTTACAACTCAACAATTACAACTCGATACTTAGAACAAAATATGACTCTATATGAATGCCTCCGGCAGTGTACCGGGAAATGCAATGAATCATGAGCGACATGTATGAAAATTATGAAGGTGGCCTTGCCACAAATACAATGTCAACTACATGTTCATGCAAAAAGAAATATGACAAAAGTAATGCATGTCATATGAACGGAACGGTGGAAAGTTGCATGGCAATATATCTCGGAATGGCTATGGAAATGCCATGATAGGTAGGTATGGTGGCTGTTTTGAGGAAGGTATATGGTGGGTGTATGATATCAGCGAAAAGTGCGCGGTATTAGAGAGGCTAGCAATGGTGGGAGGGTGAGAGTGCGTATAATGCATGGACTCAACATTAATCAAAAGAACTCATGCACTTATTGCAAAAATTTAGAAGTCATCAAAAACTAAAGCACTACATGCATTCTCCTAGGGGGATAGATTGGTAGGAAAAGACCATCGCTCGTCCCCGACTGCCACTCATAAGGAAGACAAATTGTGCTTTGACTTTATCACAAAGCGGTTCACCATACATGCATGCTACGGGAATCACAAACTTCAACACAAGCATTCTTTAAATTCATAATCACCCCAACTGGCATTGCTTTGATATTATCACCTCCATATCTCAAAACAATTATCAAGCATCAAACTTATCTTAGTATTCAATGCACTCAAAAGAAAGTTTCACAAATCTTGAATACCAAGTTTATTAACATTAAGCAAATTACCATGCTATTAACAACTCTCAAAATAATCTAAGTAAAGCATGAGAGATCAATATTTTCTTTAAAACAAATCCACCACCGTGCTCTAAAAGAACTAAGCGAAGCACTAGAGCAAAAACTATCAAGCTCAAAAGATATAAGTGAAGCACATAGAGTATTCTAGCAAATTCTAAATCATGTATGGCTCTCTCAAAAGGTGTGTACAGCAAGGATGATTGTGGTAAACTAACAAGCAAAGACGCAAATAATACAAGACGCTCCAAGCAAAACACATGACATGTGGTGAATAAAAATATAGCTCCAAGTAAATTACCGATGGAAGTAGACGAAAGAGGGGATGCCTTCCGCGGCATCCCCAAGCTTTGACTTTTTGGTGTACTTGGATATCTTGGGGGTGCCATGGGCATCCCCAAGCTTAGGCTCTTTCCACTCTTTGTTCCATAATCCATCAAAATAATTCACCCAAAACTTGAAAACTTCACAACAAAAAACTCAATAGAAATCTCGTGAGCTCCGTTAGTGAAAGAAAACAAAAGACTACTTTAAGGTAGTGTAATGAACTCATTCTTTATTTATATTGGTGTTAAACCTACTGTATTCCAACTTCCTTATGGTTTACAAACTAATTTATTAGCCATAGATGCATTGAAATAAGCAAACAACACACGAAAAACAGAATCTGTCAAAAACAGAATAGTCTGTAGCAATCTGTAACTAACACAAACTTCTGGAACTCTACAAATTCTACCAAAATAGGACGTACTGGAAATTTTCTTTATTGATCATCATAAAAACGAATCAATGCAAAATCACGTTTCTGTGATTTATTGAATTTTTTCTCGTGAGTGCAAAGTTTCTGTTTTTCAGCAGAATCAAATCAACTATCATCATAGCTTATCCTATAGGTTCTACTTGGCACAAACACTAATTAAAACATAAAACCACATCTAAACAGAAATTAGATGGATTATTTATTCCTAAGCATAAGCAAAAACAAAAACACAAAATAAAATTGGGTTGCCTCCCAACAAGCGCTATCGTTTAACGCCCCTAGCTAGGCATAAAAGCAAGGATAGATTTAAGTTTTGCCATCTTTGGTAGGCAATCCATTAGTGGATCTCATGATAGATTCATTTGGTAATTTTATTTTCTTTCTAGTGAAGTGTTCCATACCCTTTTTCAAGGGAAATTGGAATCTAATATTCCCTTCCTTCATATCAATAATTGCACCAATCGTTCTAAGGAAAGGTCTACCAAGAATAATAGGACATGAAGGATTGCAATCTATATCAAGAACGATAAAATCTACGGGCACATAATTCCTATTAGCAAAAATAAGAACATTATTAATTCTTCCCATAGGCTTTTTAATAGTGGAATCTGCAAGATGCAAGTTTAGAGAGAAATCTTCAATTTCGATAGTAGGTTCCCACTCATCATAGAGTTTTCTAGGGATAGAAACTTTCAACTCAAGTTTTTCTTCATAAGATTGCATTAAGGCATCAACAATGTGTTCGGTAAAGGCCTTATTTTGACTATAAGCATGAGGAGAATCTAGCACGGATTACAACAAGGAAATACAACCAATCAAAGAGAAATTTTCATAATTAAATTCCTTGAGATCCAAAATAGTGGGTGTCGGTGTCAAAACCGGCGGATCTCGGGTAGGGGGTCCCGAACTGTGCATCTAGACGGATGGTAACAGGAGACAAGGGACACGATGTTTTACCCAGGTTCGGGCCCTCTTGATGGAGGTAAAACCCTACGTCCTGCTTGATTGATATTGATATTGTGGATGTTTACAAGAGTGGATCTACCACGAGATCAAGGAGGCTAAACCCTAGAAGCTAGCCTATGGTATGATTGTAATGGTTGTTGTTGTTCTACGGACTAGAGCCATCCGGTTTATATAGACACCGGAGAGGGATAGGGTTACATAGAGTCGGTTACAATGGTAGGAGATCTATATATCCGTATCGCCAAGCTTGCCTTCCACGCCAAGGAAAGTCCCATCCGGACACGGGACGAAGTCTTCAATCTTGTATCTTCATAGTCTTGGAGTCCGGTCGATGATGATAGTCCGGCCGATGATAGTTCGGCTGATGATGGTAGTCCGGCTATCCGGACACCCCCTAATCCAGGACTCCCTCAGTAGCCCCTGAACCAGGCTTCAATGACGATAAGTCCAGCGCGTATATTGCTTGGCATTGCAAGGAGGGTTCCTCCTCCGAATGATAGAAGATTGTGAACACCAGGATAGTGTCCGGCTCTGCAAAATAAATTCCACATTCCACCGTAGAGAGAATAATATATACACAAGTTCAATCTGCTGACGTTTTTTGCGGCATGACGTCACGCCACTACCAAGCCATTACTTGAATCGTTTTTTACTCTACCACCTCAGCGCATTTAGCGAAGCGGTTTCCTTGGCACGTCTTGTCGAAGCAGAGACCGTGTTCCCCCTTAATCCGGGATTCTCATCAATACGGACGTGGGTAACCCAACCGCGCCATTGATGGTGACGCTTGGGGGATAAGCGAGTTTTACCAGGCCGGTGGGGGATGCGTAGACTTCGCCCGCCCATATAAGGGATAAGGATTCACCTTTTCACCTACGCCTTCTTCCTCCTTTGCTTATCCATCTCCGCGCACTCGAGCTCCAGTGCCCAAGCCCGCACATCTCATCTCAACCTTCCCCAGTTATGTCCGGAGCGGGAGGCAAGTGGATGACCTCCTCCGTTACGGAGGAGCACATCGAAAGACTGCGCAGCGTCGGCTACCTGTCCGGCTATATCGCGCACCGACTGCCCGACGAGGGGCAGCTCATCCCCACCCCCAGGCCCCATGAGAGGGTCATTTTTCTTCCCCACTTCCTCCCCGGACTGGGTTTTCCACTTCACCCCTTTGTCCGGGGGCTCATGTTCTACTACGGCCTAGATTTCCATGATCTGGCGCCGAACTTCATCCTCAACATCTCGGCGTTTATCGTCATGCGCGAGGCCTTCCTCTGCATCCAGCCCCACTTCGGCTTGTGGCTCAAGACCTTCAATGACAAGCCCAAGGTAGTGAAGGGCACTCAAGCAGAGTGCGGAGGCGCCATGTTAGGCAAGATGCCCAATGTCCTTTGGTTTGAAGGGGCCTTCGTGGAATCCGTCAAGGGGTGGCAATCGAGGTGGTTCTATATCACCGAGCCGCGTGACCCTAAGTGGGCGGCGGCCCCCGAGTTCAGATCTGGTATCCCCACGCAGCTCACCTCCTGGAAAGAGAAGGGCTTGGTGTGGGGTAGTTCGGAGGAGGTGACGGGACTCCAAGCCTGTATCCAGAAGCTGGTGAAGAAGCTCAGGCTGGTTAACATGGTCCAAGTCATGCTCGTCCGCCGGATTCTCCCGTGCCAAGAGCGGGCATTCAATCTGTGGGAGTTCAATACGGAACAGCACCAGGCCCTGAGTGGGCTCTTCGACAAGACATACGAAGGCGCCTGGAGGGTGCTATTTAAGGGCGCCAAAGCCCCCGCATCCGCGACTGAAGATCGCGGATTTCACTCGCAGCGCCAAGCCGACGAGGTAAGTGATTCTACCCCTTTACGGGACACTTGCTTTTCATAGTTTAACTTTATGCGGGTTTTAATTTCCCCTTTTCCTTTGACAGGACTGGATGAGGAAGGCGGAGCAGATTATCTGCCCGGCTCTCATGCCAGAAAACCCAGTAGACGCCCATCTAGCGAGGCTGCTGGTTCCGGCACCGCACGTGGTGCCGGAGAAGAAGGCCAAGAAGGAGGCCACGGGTGCTCGAAAGAGTTCCCGTTTTCAGGTGTCCGACGACTCCGGGGCGGACTCCTCCCCCGAGAACGAGGAGAAGAAAGAGGACTCTCTCCTAGAGGAGGGAGAGAGGAAGAGGAAGGCTCCCCCAACAGGGGAGGCCGAAGGGTCCAAGAGGGGAAGGACTATTCCCCCGGACAGCTCCGCCAACATCAACGTTGGCGAGGAAGAATGGCCTTCAAGGGCCAGGACTCCGGCGAGATCGTAAGTATCCGGATTCCTGAGTGATTTACAATTTATTTTTTTGTGTCACATAGTGTCATTCTGATGCCGCATGCTGCCTGTAGTCTGGCCAATGATGATCTCCCCGCTTCATCGAGCGGGTCGTTGGCTCCGTCGGATGTGGACTCCATCCCGACCACCTCCACCCCTCGCGACATCGAGGATGCCGAGGCGGGATCCCAAGAAGGGACCCATCAGGGGGAGGCTCCGGAGGCGCCACAAGGCGGCCTCCTGGACTGTGCGCCGGACTCCATATCGGAACCCGCAGTGGTTTCAGAGTCCGGCCGGCGGCCCCTTCGCAAGAAGGGCAAGACCATGACGCCGGCGGCTTCCGTCCAACCGAAGGCGCCGGACAATTTGTTGGAGGCGCTCCAGAGCGCTTCCATCAAGGAAGAACACCGCACTATTATGAGTGCGGTGATTCAGAAGGTACAGCTTGCCAAGAGCGGGCTGACCGAAGCCTGCAGTAGCCTTCTATCAGGCTTTGAGGTAAGAAGTTAAAAATATGCAATGTAATACCGCATAGACAGTAGACCCTGATGCTCGGTTCGGTGTTCGGAAAGAAAAGCCGGACTGAGGATCTGAAAAAAAAGATATACGCAGGGTTGCTAAAAAATTATGTCAATATGGGTTGCAGGCTGCGCTGCTGACCTCTGCCGCACTGACTGCGGAGGTCGGTGCTTTGAAGCAGGAGCTCGAGCGGTCCGAGCAAGAGCTCGGCCGCGCCAAGAAGCAGCTCCAGGACAAAGAAGGTGAGTAACACCACTTTGAACTTGTACCTTACAGAAAAGGATTTAGGTTGCAACAAAAAATAACAAGGATAACATGGGTACTGCAGGGGCCACGAACGAGGTGGCGACCCTGAAGGAGGCCGTGTCTGCGGCCGAACGCAATGCGGCCGCGGAACGGGTAGAGCGAGAAAAGCAGGAGGCGCGGGTGGCGGTGGTTCAGCAAGAGCTCCAGGCTCTCATGGAAAAGCATGAGAGTTTGGAGCGTGACTCAAAGACTCGAGAGTCCGAGCTTGCCTCGGCTCTTGAAAGTGCCAAGACTGCCAAGGCCGATGCCCATAAGTCCCTTCAGGAGATTGAGTTGGTGAGGAAGATAGCGGCGGGTAAGGCATTTTTCATGCAAAGCAAGCATGTGAATGTAAATTACGTGTTACTTACCCGAATTCGGAGCTCTCCAGGGGCTTTTGCAGATCTGCCTCGCAGCGTGTCTGATGCCGCTGCATTCTACCGAGCCGAGGAGGGGAGCTCAACAGAGAAGGTCTTCTGGTCTCAATATGCTGAGGCCGGCCATCCGGTGCCCCCTAGCGACCAGCTGAAGCAGCTGGTCAAGCTCCACAAGGTGGCCGAGCAGGCCATGAAGGGCCTCATAGTCCGGCCGTGGCCTGGAGAGGCCATGCCGGGGAGCTACTTCGGCCTCGTGCGACGGTTGATGGATGCGTGCCCCTGGGTGGAGGTTATCAAGCGCTCCGCCTGTATTGAAGGTGCTCGTCAGGCCCTTGCCCGCGCAAAGGTGCATTGGGGCAAGCTGGATGCGGAAAAGCTAATCACTGACGCGCCACCAGCGGGCAAGGAATATCGTACGCCCGAAATGTACTATAAGACTGTCCTGAAGGGTGCCCGCAAGATTGCAGATGAGTGCCCCAGGGATGTAATTATTGAGTAAATTCGCAATGTGTTATCCTGTGCGCTGAAAACTTTGTTCATATGCGCTAAGCAACGCTTGTTAATTTAAAATATTACCTTCTGTGCGGCCGTTTATTAAATCTGAGAGATGGCAAGTCGTCGGCTTCAGCCCCCATGCCACGAGTGCTGGGGTGTTCGGGATAAACTTGAGCACTCTTGTTCCCATTTTTGGGTCCATCTAGGGAGGCGCTCAACACAACGAACAAGGCAACCGGACTTATAGTGCTTGAACACTCTCACTTAGCCATAGAATTCTATAATTTTAAATTTCGGCGAAGCCCCTAGTATTCGGAAGACCGAATTAGGGGCGCTATCCACGCCTTCGTCGGACATTATCCGGAACTTCGCTCGAAGCGGCGTAGGTCTTTAAGGACCCGAAAAAACCTCTCGAACAGCGACCAGTCTCTCGCCTTATCATGACAGTCAGTTTTAGCTTTCTCCACTGAGGCGTTAACCCGGCTCAACCGGGGCGCAATCGCAGTGGTTCTCCCAGTGCTACCTTAGCCGATAGAACGGAACGTAAGGTGCCAAACTTGGGAGCCGGGCAAACCCAACTATTGACTCAAGACATGATTCGGAGCCGATTCATATAATGCTATAAGTTCGGGGTGCCGCACTTGTGAAAGTGTGCGGACTTTATCACACCATAATGCGGGGAACATAAGCCCCTGGTGTATTTGGCCGTACCAAAATGTACGGATGCAACATGTCGTAAATGAACATATATATAAGGTAATGCAATTATGGGCGAAAAGTGCTGCATTTTATTCGAGAAGATCTGCTATAAGTGCGGAATGATACAAATAGTGCGGAAAGCAAGGGATTGGACGAATTAAAGGCATCTCCCTCCAGGGGTAGGCCGCGGAAAGGTGTATTTAACAAATTTAATGCTCGTAATGGAGACCACCTGAGTGTTCATCGCGGCCTTTGTCCCTCCCTGGCTGTTGCATCATGAGTTCGGCAGGTTCGCCGCCGGACAGAGTTCTGTATAAAAAAAGAGAGAAATAAAAGATAAAAAAGAGCGACACACTTGGGAGCCCCTAGTGTGGTCGAACCACACTCTGGGTCTGTTGTGGTTGTGCCTCTCCTCCTATGCCCATGGTATCTCCAGGGCGTAATTATGTATGCGGAGAGTTTGTCTTACAATTGAGCGAGGGCTGGGGTTGAGGCTGCATTACTACGCGTGCTCGGAACGTGCCAGGTGGTCTTGGTTGATGTTGCTCCGGGCGCGTTTGGCCGTGTCCGGTCGTTTAACGGCCGGACTCGAAAATTGCCTTAAAAGGCTGCTCTGTACTTCTGCCGCGAGAGCCGCTGTATGTTCCTCCGTTCGGAGGGAGCGTTCCGTGTTTCCGTTGACCGTGATGACTCCACGAGGGCCTGGCATCTTGAGCTTAAGGTATGCATAATTCGGCACCACGTTGAATTTTGCGAACGCGGCTCGTCCGAGCAGAGCGTGATAGCCACTGCGGAACGGGACTATGTCAAAGATTAACTCCTCGCTTCGGAAATTATCCGGGGATCCGAAGACCACTTCCAGTGTGACTGAGCCTGTACAACTGGCCTCGACACCTGGTATGACGCCTTTGAAGGTTGTCTTTGTAGGTTTAATCCTTGAAGGGTCTATGCCCATCTTGCGCACTGTATCCTGATAAAGCAGGTTCAGGCTACTGCCGCCGTCCATCAGGACTCTCGTGAGGTGAAATCCATCGACGATTGGGTCTAAAACCAATGCGGCGAATCCGCCATGGCGGATACTGGTCGGATGGTCTCTTCGATCGAAAGTGATCGGGCAAGAGGACCATGGGTTGAATTTTGGGGCGACTGGCTCCATCGCGTATACGTCCCTTAGTGCACGCTTCCGCTCCCTCTTGGGATATGCGTTGCGTATATCATGTTTACCGTCCGAACTTGAGGGGGGAATCCCTTTTGTCCTCTGTTGTTCGGCGGCCGGGTCTCTTCCTCGTCATCGCTGTGTAGCCCCTTGTCATTGTTTTCGGCGATTAATTTGCCTGCCTGCTTGAATACCCAACAATCTCTGTTGGTGTGGTTAGCTGGCTTTTCGGGGGTTCCATGTATTTGACAGGAGCGGTCGAGTATTCGGTCCAAATGGACGGGCCCGGAGTGGTTCTTTTGAATGGCTTCTTCCGTTGACCGGGCTTGGAGCCTCGGAATCCGGCGTTGACTGCCGTATCCTCATTGCTGTCGCCGTTAATGCGGCGTTTGTTTTTGTTTTGACGCGACCTGCCATTGCGGTCCTTGGTATCCGGACTGCCAGCGTTTTTGCTGAGGTTGTTGCTGCGAGCTAGCCAGCTATCCTCTCCCGCACAGAAGCGGGTCATGAGTGATGTGAGGGCTGCCATGGATTTCGGCTTTTCCTGTCCTAGGTGCCGGGCCAGCCACTCGTCGCGGATGTTATGTTTGAAGGCAGCGAGGGCCTCTGCATCCGGACAGTCGACGATTTGATTTTTCTTTGTTAAGAACCGTGTCCAGAATTGCCTGGCCGATTCGTCTGGCTGCTGGATTATGTGGCTTAGGTCATCTGCGTCCGGTGGTCGCACATACGTGCCCTGGAAGTTGTCGAGGAATGCGGCTTCCAGGTCTTCCCAGCATCCAATTGACTCTGCGGGCAGGCTGTTAAGCCAATGCCGAGCTGGTCATTTAAGCTTGAGCGGGAGATATTTGATGGCGTGAAGATCGTCGCCGCGGGCCATATGTATATGGAGGAGATAATCCTCAATCCAAAACGTGGGGTCTGTTGTGCCATCGTAGGATTCGATATTAATGGGTTTAAACCCTTCAGGGATTTGATGATCCATTACTTCGTCAGTGAAGCATAGTGGGTGTGCGGCGCCTTTGTATTGGGCAATGTCGCGACATAGCTCGAAAGAGCGTTGTCTGCTGTGTTCGGCCCGGCCGGAGTAGTTGTATCCGGCACGACGGTATTCGCCGTGGGTCTTGGGGCGCCCACGTGATCCATAGATAGATCTGGATTGTCTTGCCTTGTCCTCCAATATATCCCGCAAGTCCGGCGCGTTCCCCCGTGGCTTCATGGCTTTTGAGCGATGCCGGGGTACGGTTTTGTTGGAGGGCTTGCAGGGCTCTCTGTCGCGGCCACGAGGTGGTCGGTCTACCGTATTGTGCGCTGGTGATGCAGGTTTGTATGCTTCCTCCTCTAGTCGGGGGAGCAACTTGCGTTTTGGGTAAATTTTGGAGGGGCATTCGAGTTCATACTCTTCGGCCGCGAGGACCTCGGTCCATCTGTCGGCCAGTAGGTCTTGATCAGCTTGAAGCTGTTGCTGCTTTTTCTTTAGGCTGTTTGCTGTGGCCATTAGCCTGCGTCTGAAACGCTCTTGTTTGACGGGATCCTCAGGCACGACGAATTCGTCGTCGTCGAGGCTTGCCTCGTCTCCGGAGGGAGGTAAGTAATTATCATCCTTGACCTCTTTGTCTGCCGCCCTCTCGTGAGGGCTTGCTTCTGCCTCCTCCTGCGCTGGATCGTGCTAGAGGGGATTGTCTTCGGCACTTTCGGGGTGTTATTATCTCCTGTGCCGGAATCTTCATTCTTGCTGTGGCGGGATTTAGAGCGGCGCCGCTGACGTTGGCGCTTGGGCTGCTTCTTTAAGGAATCGGCCTCCGTTGCTTCTTCGCCGTCCCCATCTTTTGGGGTGTCCACCATGTATATGTCGTATGATGAGGTGGTCTTCCAGTGTCCTGTAGGCGCTGGTTCTTGATAGTCTCCGGCATCGTCGTCCATATCGTCGATGTCTTCGGAGTCGTAGTCGAGTACGTCGGTTAGATCGTCGACGGTGTCTACGAAGTGGGTGCTGGGTGGGCTCTGAATTTCTTCGTCGTCCGCATCCCAACCATCCTGGCCGTAGTTCGGCCAGGGCTCTCCGGATAGCGAGAGATGCTTCAGCGAATTTAAGATATCGCCGAACGGTGAGTGCTGAAAGATGTCCGCAGCGGTGAATTCCATGATCGGCGCCCAGTCGGATTCGACTGGCCGGGGCGCAGGAGGTTCGGAGTCTGGCAGGGGGTCCGGCACCTCGGAGTCATGAGCTTTATGCGGGACAAGGTAAGTATTCGGCTCCATCACCGTAGAAGTTGCAGCTCCCGAGGCGGTGTCCAGCCATCCGTCCTCGATCTGAGCGATCGGCTCCGGACTATGGGTCGGAGCGAATTCGTGTGCGGCCTCCAAGGTGCTGTCCGGCGGCAGAGTTAGGTTGTGCCCATCGTGACAGCATGGCACGCTCGACTGTGGCTCAGATCCATTGAAGATCAAGTCCCCGCGGATATCGGCCGTGAAGTTTAGGCTTCCAAACCTGACCTGACGGCCAGGGGCGTAGCTTTCGATCTGCTCCAGATGGCCAAGTGAGTTGGCCCGCAGTGCGAAGCCGCCGAATACGAAGATCTGTCCGAGGAGAAAGGTCTCACCCAGGACAGCATCGTTGATGATGATCAAGTAAGCCATCGAGCCTATCGGTGACGACACAGAGGAACTCTCAATGAAAGCACCAATGTCGGTGTCAAAACCGGAGGATCTCGGGTAGGGGGTCCCGAACTGTGCGTCTAGGCGGATGGTAACAGGAGACAAGGGACACGATGTTTTACCCAGGTTCGGGCCCTCTTGATGGAGGTAAAACCCTACGTCCTGCTTGATTGATATTGATATTGTGGATGTTTACAAGAGTGGATCTACCACGAGATCAAGGAGGCTAAACCCTAGAAGCTAGCCTATGGTATGATTGTAATGGTTGTTGTTGTTCTACGGACTAGAGCCATCCGGTTTATATAGACACCGGAGAGGGCTAGGGTTACATAGAGTCGGTTACAATGGTAGGAGATCTATATATCCGTATCTCCAAGCTTGCCTTCCACGCCAAGGAAAGCCCCATCCGGACACGGGACGAAGTCTTCAATCTTGTATCTTCATAGTCTTGGAGTCCGATCGATGATGATAGTCCGGCCGATGATAGTTCGGCTGATGATGGTAGTCCGGCTATCCGGACACCCCCTAATCCAGGACTCCCTCAGTGGGTTTAGCAACATCAAGACTTTTATTTCTTTCAATCCCACTTTCATAAATTTCATCATCAAGATCTAGAAACTCCGAATTCTTAGAACGCCTTCTAGGTAAAGGAAGATCATATTCAGTTTCATCAAGATTCATATTGCAAAACAAAGATTTAATAGGGGACACATCAATAACTTTTAGATCTTCATCTTGATTTTCATAGGAATCGGAAGAACACGCTTTAATAAAGGCATCTTTGGAAGCACGCATCCTAGCGGTTCTTTCCTTGCACTCATCAATGGAAATTCTCATAATGTTGAGAGACTCATTGATATCATGCTTAGGAGGAATAGATCTAAGCTTTAAAGAATCAATTTCAAGAGAAATTCTATCAACTTTCCTAGCCAAATCATCAACTTTAAGCAATTTCTCTTCAAGCAAAGCATTAAAATTCTTTTGTGAATTCATAAACTCTTTAACACTACTCTCAAATTCAGAGGGCATCTTATTAAAATTTCCATAAGAGTTGTTGTAGGAATTTCCATAATTATTAGAAGGATTTACTAGGAAAATTCCCTCTATATATGTTATTTCCAAAACTATTCCTTCCAACAAAATTCACATCCATAGATTCATTATTATTCTCAATCAAAGTAGATAAAGGCATATCATTGGGATCAAGAGAAGTACTTTTAGTAGCAGACATCTTCATAAGTTCATCCATCTTTTCACTCAAAACATTGATTTCTTCTATAGCATGCACCTTTTTACTACAAGTTCTTTCGGTATGCCATTGAGAATAATTAGCCATAATATTGTCAAGCAATTTTGTAGCATCCCCTAATGTAATTTCCATAAACATGCCTCCCGCGGCCGAATCTAATAGATTTCTAAAAGCAAAATTTAATCCGGCATAAAAAATTTGTATGATCATCCATAAATTCAAACCATGAGTAGGGAAATTGCGAAGCATCAATTTCATTCTTTCTCAAGATTGGGAAACATTCTCATGATCAAGTTGTTTAAAATTCATAATATGGTTCCTAAGAGTGATGATCTTAGCGGGAGGAAAATAATTAGAGATAAAAGGATCTTTGCACTTGTTCCAAGAATCAATACTATTTTTACGAAAAGACGAAAACCAAATTTTAGCACGATCTCTAAGTGAAAACAGAAATAACTTCAATTTGACAATATTGTTATCCGTATCTTTCTTCTTTTGCATATCACACAAATCAACAAATTGTTTGGATGAGTAGCGGCATCTTCACTAGGAAGGCCGGCGAATTGATCTTTCATAACAAGATTCAGCAAAGCAGTATTGATTTCACAAGACTGATCATTATTAAGAGGAACAATTGGAGTACTAAGGAAATCATTATTATTGGTATTCGAGAAATCACGCAATTTGGTATTATCTTGCGCCATGGCAACAAGTATTCCAACACACAAGCAAAGGCAAACAAGAAAAAGGCGAAAGAGAAAGAGAGGAGGAGATTGGGAAAGAGAGGGCGAATAAAACGGCAAGGGTGAAGTGGGGGAGAGGAAAATGAGAGGCAAATAATGTAATGCAAGAGATAGGGATTGTGATGGGTACTTGGTATGGTTTACTTTTGCGCAAACTCCCCGGCAACGGTGACAGAAATTCTTCTTGCTACCTCTTGAGCACTGCGTTGGATTTCTCCGAAGAGGAGAGGATGATGCAGTAAAGTAGCATAAGTATTTCCCTCAGTTTTTGAGAACCAAGGTATCAATCCAGTAGGAGATCACGCACGAGTCCCTCGTACCTACACAAAACGATAGCTACTCACAACCAACGCGATTAGGGGTTTTCAATCCCTTCACGGTCACTTGCGAGGGTGAGAACTGATAGAGATGATAAATAATATTTTTTGTATTTTTGATATAGAAATGCAAACTAAAAAGTAAAAGGCCAAGTAAAAACAAAGCAAGTAATAAAGTAATGGAGATTGATATGATGAGAATAGACCCGGGGGCCATAGGTTTCACTAGTGGCTTCTCTCAAGAGCATAAGTATTCCACGGTGGGTGAACAAATTACTGTTGAGCAATCGATAGAAAAGCAAATAATTATGAGGTTATCTAGGTATGATCATGTATATAGGCATCATGTCCAAAACAAGTACATCGAAACGATTCTGCATCTACTACTATTACTCCACTCATCGACCGCTATCTAGCATGCATCTAGAGTATTAAGTTAAAAACAGAGTAACGCCTTAAGCAAGATGACATGATGTAAAGGGATAAATTCATGCAATATGATAAAAACCCCATCTTGTTATCCTCAATGGCAAAAATACAATACGTGCCATGCAACCCTTTCTGTCACTGGGTAAGGACACCGCAAGATTGAACCCAAAGCTAAACACTTCTCCCATTGCAAGAACTACCAATCTAGTTGGCCAAACCAAACGGATAATTCGAAGAGACTTGCAAAGATAACTCAATCATACATAAAAGAATTCAGAGAAGAATCACATATTGTTCATAGATAAGCTGGATCATAAACCCACAATTCATCGGTCTCAACAAACACACCGCAAAAAGAAGATTACATCGAATAGATCTCCACAAGAGAGGGGGAGAACATTGTATTGAGATCCAAAAAGAGAGAAGAAGTCATCTAGCTACTAGCTATGGACCCGAAGGTCTGAAGTAAACTACTCACACTTCATCGGAGAGGCTATGGTGTTGATGTAGAAGCCCTCCATGGTAGATGCCCTCTCCGGCGGAGCTCCGGAACAGGCCCCAAGATGGGATCTCGCGGATACAGAAAGTTGCGGCAGTGGAATTAGGTTTTTGGCTTCGTATTTTATCTGACGGGGGTATGTAGGTGTATATAGGAGGAAGGAGTACGTGGGTGGAGCAATAGGGGGCCCACGAGGTAGGGGGCGCGCCCAGGGGGGCGCCCTCCACCCTCGTTACCGCCTCTGGCACTTCTTGGAGTAGGGTCCAAGTCTCCTGGATCACGTTCGGTGAGAAAATCACGTTCCCGAAGGTTTTATTCCGTTTGGACTCCGTTTGATATTCTGTTTCTTCGAAATACTGAAATAGGCAAAAAACAGCAATTCTGGGCTGGGCCTCCGGTTAATAGGTTAGTCCCAAAAATAATATAAAAGTGGAAAATAAAGCCCAATATAGTCCAAAACAGTAGATAAAGTAGCATGGAGCAAACAAAAATTATAGATACGTTGGAGACGTATCAACTAGTGGGTGTTTGTTTCTCCAACTTTAGTTGAATCGAGTTTGACTACGGCCGGTCCTTGTTGAAGGTTAAAAAAACATAGTAGCCTTGTTGACTACGGCCGGTCCTTGTTGATACGGCCGGTCCTTGTTGAATGAAAAATCATTGTGGTTTTGATACGTAGGTAAGAACGGTTCTTGCTAGAAGCCCGTAGCAGCCACGTAAAACTTGCAACAACAAAGTAGAGGACGTCTAACTTGTTTTTGCAAGGCATGTTGTGATGTGATATGGTCAAGACATGATGTGATATAAGTTACTGTATGAGATGATCATGTTTTGTAAAAGTTATCGGCAACTGGCAGGAGCCTTATGGTTGTCGCTTTATTGTATGAAATGCAATCGCCGTGTAATTGTTTTACTTTATCACTAAGCAGTAGCGATAGTCGTAGAAGAAATAGTTGGCGAGACGACAACGATGCTACGATGGAGATCAAGGTGTCAAGCCGGTGACAATGCAGATCATGACGGTGCTTTGGAGATGGACATCAAAGGCACAAGATGATGGTGGCCATATCATGTCACATATTTTGATTGCATGTGATGTTTATCTTTTATGCATCTTATTTTGCTTACTACGGCGGTAGCATTATAAGATTGTGACACCCCGACTCAGAGAAAACCAGAACGCCCCGTATTCCAGCCCAGAGATCGAGATGAAGTCTTATGGAATACGACACTCCTTAGCATAGAACAAACCATCTCTTTATTACAATCTATTTGGGTACAATGGTTACATCGGCATGGCGACACTATGCTTGCCACTGTTGCTCTATGCAAGCCGCAGAACAAGACGATGCAGCGGAAGAACTCTAGCAGCGGAACAACGACGAGGGTGGTGAACTCCACTCTGTAGGGACTCTGGCTAGAACGCTTATACTAGCTTGCAAACAAGGACTCCACGGCAAACAAGCAATCAAATCCGGAATGACCTGCAAACTGGCATGACACGCCGGGTCAGTACATTGAATGTACTTGCAAGCTCACAATAACCAGAAGCATTCAAGACAAACAACAGCATGGCAATTATAGGTTAAGCAGAAATTAACATGATATCATCATGGCATCAACATGAACACGACACGGCTAGAACAACATGAACCTGGCATGAACATATGAATCTGACAATACTAGCATGCAACATGATGAAACTATATGCACTACTTATTCTGCTCGGGCTACCTTGTAACCAACACATGCATCACTTACCAACCTCGGACATCACACGATCATCTCAGGATCAAATCAAGCTTGGTATAAACAATACCGTAGTAATCATTAAATGACCACAAGGAGCTTGATTTTTACCCACGATTCTCGCACAACGTCACGAATATATAACAACTCGATATCCTCGATACCACAGTGATCTTTTCGGCGATCACAACCACGACCAACACTAGGCCTCAAACCATGATCCTTACGGAGATCACAACCACGACCAATATTTGGCATGTGATCCTTACGGCGATCACAACCACGACCAATATTTGGCCCGTGATCCTTACGATGATCACAACCACGACCAATTTTTGGCCCGTGATCCTTACGGCGATCACAACCACGACCAATATTTGGCGCGTTATCCTTACGGCGATCACAACCATGACCAACACTTGGTCTCAAACGAACCAGGGTTGTTATTAAGCACATTATTCTTGTTACTATTGACTCACAGTGTGACCAACATGAACTGGGCCCTTATCCGCGAGCGCTGCTATCGATAGATTTAATATACACTCTGCAGAGGTTAGTACACTATACCCACACTACGGAACCCATGGCCTCGCACTCCCATTCGGGTGGACCAATGGCGTTCCGACAAAACTGTCCTAATGCCAAGACACTCTCCCGGCCACTCCGACCAACTCCCCTTTGGGCTAAGTCCTGGGTGGCCCCATGTCTACCAAAGACACAATGACCACCGTCATGTCCATGATCCCACACGGGGACCCGGATCCATATAACAACAACGAGCAAGCGTGGTTGCACTGGTCAGCTCGATTCAGCGGCACCATGACTCAGCCAACAATTGTTCAAGTTCAATTTAATCCGGTTAAACTTGAATGCAAATATGATGAGCCATGATAAAATAACATGATGCCAATTATAATGCATGAACATGATATCAACATAATCATGATGGTATCACATAACTATCCACCATATCAACAATGAATCATATCCACTAAGCATGGCATACTGACTAGCATGAACATCACCAGTACATACTTCTTGGAAACATAGCATGACCACTAGCATCAACAATAAATATCATGCAAGAACATATCAACAATTCCATCATGCAAGCATTTAATCAACTTGATGCAATGCATAACAACGGTACTCGGGACAGAGGACAGTCATGCACTAAAGACCATCACCAATCATCAACATGTACTACTAGCAAGCATAAACGTATGAAAGGAAATACTATAAGGTAGAACATGATAACACAGTACAAAATGACATAGCACAAAAGTGAACATGCAAATCTAAACATCACCGGAACAACGATAGCCATCTTTTCAACAAGCAAACATTTAATAAAAATTTAAGTTGAAAACCATGGCTACTACATGACTATCATGCAAGTGGGTATTGTGGCTTTCCTGGGGTGGAAAAAATCACCGGGAGAAAATGCGAGAAACTCGCGGAGTGAATCACCGAAAAACGTTCTCTCTCGGAGAGGGCTGAATAAGGGAAAGGCAAAATGGTCATTTTCACAGTGTCAAAATAAGTTGAAAATGATTCCATCAGAACGGGCTCGACGAAATGAAGAAGTAGGCTTTGGAATCACCTCATTTGGAGTTATAGTTGAAAAGTTGTGGAGGGTTGAAGTTCAGGGACTTTTCTGCAAAAAGAATATTCACAGTCGGGTCCCTGAGTGGATAAGGCAGAGGCGAAAAATGGAAACACGCTTTCGGTCAGCAAAAACGTATTCCGGGGAATACGTTTCCACTAATCCACGTCAGTATGGACAGGTCAACACGGGGCCGGCTCCGTCTCACTGACACGCGGGTCCCACCCCACCTCTCTCTCTCCTCCTGGCTTCCTTCTTCTTCCCCCAACGCCACACGCAAGGCAGAGGAGGGCCGCCGGTGCTGGCGCTCGCCTGACCAGCTCCGGCCAGCTCCGGAGGAGCTTCGGCCATGGAGGAGCTCGTCTCGGAGAGGCGCACCCGAAGACGCATGGCCCGGACGCGGGAGAGCTAGGGCTCGAGCAGAACAAGGGCAGCGGAGGGAGGAGGCTTCGGCCGTCGGCGGGCTCACAGCAAATGGCCACCATAGGAGGCGGAGTAGTGATGGGGCGGCTCCAGGGAACTTGTGTAGGCTACTAGAGGTGGTGAACGTGAGGGAGGGGACTCGGCTTGCTCGAATTTGAGCAGTGGCCCGCGGCGGGCACGGCGGCCATGGGGCGAAGGAAGAGCTCCGGGAGCTCAGTGGAATGGTCGTGCGGGGCTCTGGGAGAGTGGTGAGGCTGCGGGTGAGCTCAGAGGGCTCGGGGTAGGGCTTAAATAGCCGTGGGGAGGAGCTGTCGCACTGTCACCACCGCGGACGTGTGTCCGGTGCCGCGGACGCATGCTCGCACGCATGAACTCGGGGGCAAGCGACGAAGGAGGCACAGTGGAGGCTCTCATGAGGCAGAGGAGTCCAAGGGGCACATGGAGGATGATGACGGTGATGAACAGATCCAAAACGCCACTGTTCGCCCGTGGTCACGCGGCGGCGAGCGTCAGTGAGCAAGCGGACGGAGGGGACAAGGGCTCAGGGTGATGCAGTCGATCACGAGGAGGCCACTGGACATGCTGGTGAGTCGAGACGAGGAGAGAATGGATGAGCACAGCATCGGGGACAATTCAGAGCGCGTTTTCTGCACGCCAGAGCGATGGCCACCGCGCACACTGGTGCACACAGTGCCACAAACAATGCCAAGCGATGTCCGGGCTAGAGTCCTTCCTGGGTAGGTCTCAACTGCGGTGGTAACTTGATTAAAGACTCTGTGGTTAAATGGTAATCACCCTCCAAAGTTTACTGCAGTAAACATGGGTGAGCACTGGTGATCAACAGGAAAGGGTTTGGAGCCATAGAGTTTGTCTGCGAGGTTTAAGGTAAGAAGGACTTTCATCCTAGTAAGTTTGAGGAGAAATGGACCAAGGTTTAATATAGTTGCTTTGCAACTACAAAAATGGTCCAGAAATGAGATTTGGATGATGCACTCACATGGTTGATTGGATTGAGCTGAGTGTGAGCAAGACAGGGTTATTTGATCATATGAAGATGATGAGAAAGGTTTCATACCATTTGGATAAACCAAAATGGTACGTCCTTCACAAGCATCTTCTCTGGAAAGAAACTTGCAAAAATCCTAGAGGGATAATCGCTTGATGAAATATGCCCAAAATGGTGGAGATGGGTTTTATGGGTACAAGAATGATCTGGTAATTTATCAAGATTTTTGAAGCAATATAAAATACACTTGCCTCACAACCTGAAAATATTGCCAGAATCAAAGATTAGCTCATGTGCTCACATAGATGATTGGATGGGGCTGCAAATGGGTGGAAGGGGTTAATATGAGCACATTAAGGAGTGTGCAAGAGTACAACTCATTTGGATATACCTAGCTAGTACTTCCTTCAAAATGGCTTCTGTTTGACAGAAATTTGAAAAATTGTTGAGGAAGATTGGCTAGTAAAATGAATTTGAACTTGTGCATGAGGCAATTATTTGGACATATAAGCATGCCCAAGGAGTTGGGGAGCAATCAAGAAAAGATAGGTGGTACTTCCTTCACAGAGAACCACACTAGACACAAATGAAGAGTAATTATTGGGAAATTATTTTTGAACTGGCCCAAGAAATGTTTGGGCATATTTGAGCTATATATGACCCAAAGGAATTATGAGAATTATTTGGGGATTTTTGGATGGACAGAATTATAGGTTGCTTCACAACCTAGGGCGGATAGGGTTACTCCTTTAATGAAAAAGGAATTTTCCCTAGAAAAGAATTTTAGGGTTTGGTCAAGGAGTGAAGTGACATGATCTAGGCAAGGTTTTGAGAATGATGAGACACTTGGGAGGGGGAATGAGGATGATTTCCCTGGTGGCAAGGCCACAGAACCACTCCAAAAAGAAAAATAGAGCAAAAACCAAATAAATCAAAAGAAAAAGAAAAGGGCCAAAATCCAGGTTGTTACAAAGATGATCCCTTACTAAACTTGAAGGTATAAGTGTTCTCCCTGAGTATGCACTATTGCTAAAGTCATGCCGAGACACCACGTGATGATCGGGTGTGATAAGCGCTATGTTCACATACAACGGGTGCAAGCCAGTTTTGCTCGTGCAGAATACTCGGCTTAAACTTGATGAGCCTAGCATATGCAGATATGGCCTCGGAACACTGAGACCGAAAGTTTGAACATGAATCATATAGTAGATATGATCAACATAGATGTTTACCGTTGAAAACTACTCCGTCTCACGTGATGATCTAACATGGTGTAGTTGATATGGATCACGTGATCATTTAGGTGACTACAGGGATGTCTATCTAAGTGGGAGTTCTTTAGTAATATGATTAATTGAACTTTAATTTATCATGAACTTAGTCTTGATAGTTTTGGCATATGTATGTTATTGTAGATCAATGGCCTGTGCTACCGTTCCCTTGAATTTTAATGCATTCCTAGAGAAAGCTAAGTTGAAAGATGATGGTAGCAATTACACGGACTGGGTCCATAACTTGAGGATTATCCTCATTGCTGCATAGAAGAATCACTAAAAATTGCACTTCCATGATGATACGTGTTTGTCACAGTAGGTCGCGTTTTTTGTCATGCATGTACATCCATGACAAATTTATGACAGAATCAAGATAGTCATACATGTGCTGTCGTAGAAGTGTTCCATGACATTACCAAAATTATCATCACGGAAGTGTCCACTTCCATGATGATAAATCGCGCGTCACAGAAGTGCTTTCGTCAAGGGTGACCGACATGTGGCATCCACCGTAACGGAATGCCATTAAGCTATTGGGTCGGGTTTTGGATCCGATAACCCGTTAACAGCCCCGACCAATGGGAAATTTCCACGTGTAAAATTCTTATTGGCCGGACAAAACACGTGTCAGCTCGTTAGTGGGTCAGATAGGCGCCTATGATATGTCGACACGTGCCACGGCCCACCACTGGCCCATTTAGCTTACAAAGCCAGCCCGTTTGACTTGGTCAAAATTTAACGGGCTGGCACATGAAAAGCCTGTTAACGGTCTCTTCACAAATAGCCCATTTTACGGCCCATTAACTCACGGCCCGTTAGGCCCTGAAGGAAATCAGCCCAACAATGTCATGTGGGCCGTCGAATATAACACCAGCCCATTTCACTTTCGGCCCATGTATGGCCCACAACGTCTTTCGGTCCATATGAGGCCTTCGTATCTTTCGGCCCTTTACAGGCCCACGGTGACTCTAGCCCATAATGAACAGTAATTTTCTTTGTACCCGTTAATGGCCCATGATTTACATGGACCGTTTCCACCCTGTGTTAGCTTTCGGCCTATTGACGGCCCATACGTTCTTGGGCTCCTTTTCGGCCCTCGATTACTTCCGGCCCGTTACTGGCCTATTCCCCTAATGGGCCAAATTCGGCCCATGGCAAGAGTCGGCCCGTTACTGGCCTGTTACCCTAATGGGCCAAATTCGGCCCATGGCAAGAGTCGGCCCGTTTCTGGCCTGTTCCCCTAATTGGCCAAATTCGGCCCATGGCAAGAGTCAGCCCGTTACTGGCATGTTACCCTAATGGGCCAAATTCGGCCCATGGCAAGAGTCGGACCATTTCTGGCCTCTTAACCCGTTGCGCCGTTTCCAGCCCGTCCTATATTGTGGCCCATTAACGACCCGTTATGCCTGTGACAGAATTAAGCCTTTGCTGTCCTACGACCTGTTAACGGCCCGTTACCGTGCTGGGCCAATACCAATTATGCCCGTTTACGGCCCATGTAGACCCATTTATCTTACGGCCCGATGCTGACCGATTCTACGGCCCTGTTGGAGGCCCATTTATCGACGGCCCGTAGGAGACCCATGGATCCTACGGCCCGTATATGGCCCATGGTAGTTGCGGCCACTAGCAAACCAGGGCAAAAGAAGACTAGGAAATAAATAAGGCCGAAACTAATGCTAGGCTATTAAGGCGATTGCACAGATTACATCCACTCGGCATCAAAGATCGCCACCAGTGCAAATATAGGGAACAAACTACACTATACAAAAATGGCTTGCTGACTTCTTCATTCGGTGGCTGCATGTTAAAAATAAATTTTGTATCACACCAAAACAAATTACAACTATATAACAAAAGGAAGGTTGGCATAAAACTTAACAGTCTAGCAGATAAATGCACCACCAGAAGTTCAGAAGCTCATTTCATTTGACCTGACTGTTACGTTTTCATGTTGTATTGTCCGATGGAGCACCATAACCCTCGCCTTCATTTCCCCTAGGCTCCTGAACAACATAGCAAATGTCTGATAGTCTGGTTTCAAAACCATGCATATCTTGATGACATCGAACAATGTCTCTCCTTGTTTCACAATGGGTCTCTGTTAGGGAATGGACTTGTGTCTAGAGCGCAGATACAACATTGCTTTAAGCTTGCATATCTTGATCATGAGGCAGTTTGGACGATATTGCCTTAACAACCAACCCAGTATTACGTAGGAACGTGCTTTTGGCACTGTTAGTGGACAGGTACTGACCCACTGCAGCAAGAGCTAACATTGCGGTTATAGTTGCCTCGCCACCTTCAGAAGGTGGCGGTTCCACCATTTTTTCCATAGCTCGCTGAAAAGTTGAGGTTTTACATTAGCAGTACTAGAATAGAAGATATTAATGAGGCAGCAAAACCAAACAAAATAGCTTTGGCCTATATACAGAACTTATTCTGGTGAACCCATGTAAAATATTAGTTGTATTTTATTGCAAAGTACATAATAAAACCAGGTTCCAAACAAAGGACCATGTACCATCGCTAATGTATTGTCTATTTCTTCACATTGTATTGAGCGCTAAGGATAAAGAGATGAAGTTTATAATATGGTAAGCATAGTATGACATCATTCATATCACAAAACAACTGAGAACAGACAAATAGGCAATTGTAATGTTGTGTGGGCAAGTCCAACACGGAACTAGATTACGCGTTAAGATCGAAGGAACATCACTCCTCTATCTTAAACCTTGTAAGGTGCAATGATACGCTAAGACAATTGTGTATAAAATTGAAAAGAGTAATAGACGTTGGCTGCAAACCATGAAGTTCAAGGCACAAGTCAAAGTAAGTAGTAGTTAAAAGGCATGAGGATTAAGGACTTACAACAGCAGCTTTGACTGTTGTAGTCATGCCCTTCTTCTTGCTGGTGTGACAGTCCTTGAAGATTTCCACAACATTTGGTTCAGGTACTTTTTTGTCCTTGCGGGCTTTCCTCTGCATTTCGAACAAGTCAATATAGATATAATAATATGGTACAGCGAAAAGAGTGAAACAACAGCTAATTACAAGAGCCTCGCAGTGTGCAATATAGCTACGAGATCCTGTCGTCTGTTGGAACTTCACTTTTGTACGGTTCGCCTTGTTCTTTGAACAGTTCACCTACAAGAAGATAGATTTGTGTGGCACATGCGTAAATAGGACTTCAACTTGTGATCTGATCACATATATATAATGTACCTGATACTTCGGATCAGACCAGTGTTTAACAAGGCCCCTCCAGTCTTCATCCGATATATTTTCCACTGGAGATATTTGGGAAAGTTCACTGTTAGCCTTGCCTTCAAAGTGAGTTTTCCTCAAGTTATATTGATACTGTCATAGAGCAGACTTGAAAACATGGGTGCAAGCTTGTCTAGTTGCATCATCTTGGCTATCCAACTTGAACCTCATCTATTGAAAATTATGGGAGTCTCATTATCAGCAACCTAAAAAGTATGGGACAGAGCAAGACGATATTACTAGTTTCCATACATAACCATACTTAAAGATAAATGGTGGAGGAAGGTGTTGAACTGGGTTTCGTCTTTGTCATTCCTGTACTGAATCCATGTTGGGAGGATACATACATGACACCTAACGGCAACCGCTGCCTCTGATACTAACTTGGCCGACTCTGTAGCATCACATGGCCTTTTTAAACCTACCTCAAATTGGATCTCCATTCTTCCTCCTCTAGATTTACTTAACTTATCGAGCAATATCCCTGATGTTTGTTTCCTCTTGCGCCTAGGTGCTAGTCCAACAACGAACATAGGAAGTGTTAGTGTACATCAAACTGTGAGACTACATATAAAGAAGCATGCAACTGTAACTTGACTCCAGCAACTACCTTCTTGCTATTGAAGCTCACAAGGTTCATCTAATATTGCCAACTCGTCTTGTGTCAAGAGTGCTTGGGAAGTAGTGTCAGGTGGCAACGGAGCTTTTGAACGTGCTGCTAGCTCAGTTGACGCACGAGTAAGTCGTGCAGCTGGTAGTACTGTGGTAGGTGTTGCAAGAACTAGGGTTTTCTCTGCTTGTTTGGTGGTAGCTATTTGTTTCTATTTGGCTTTTTTTGCAGCTCATGTAGCATGGGATGTCGTGTTTGTAGAATTTTCTGCTGGACGTTGACCTTCTATTGCACCATCAGTACCAACAGAATCTGCAGGATTCATCCGCTTCTCATTCCCTGCCATTCTATGTTTCTTCCTCTTTCTCTGTGCCATGTTAACTCAAGCCGACAAGAAAAACGAATAACAATTTAGTTCTTCAGAACAAATTGATGCGTGATGCAGACGAACTGAACTTTGATGCTAGACAACCACATGATAGGAGGATGTAATATGTATGAAAAATAGGACGGAAGAGATAACCAGAACTATGATGTGTAAACTAAGAAGAAGACATTTCACCAAATTAGAAGCAATGGAATGGAAGGTAGACACCATATGAAAGATGCTACAAATATCGCTCTGCCAAGTTAACAGTGTCTCATCATAAATGGCGTTTAAACAAATGTGAAGCAGTACAAGAAATAAATCATATGCAAGATGCAAACAACATCACACTACCATGTTAGAGGTCTCTCGTCATTAGTGCCATTGCATATTCACAGCTTATAATGTGTAAACTAAGGAGAAGGCATTTCAACAAATTAGAAGCAATGGAAGCTAACACCATATGAAAGATGCAACGAATATCACTCTACCAAGTTAAAATTGTCTCGTCATAAGTGCTATTTCAACAAATTAGTAGTACAAGCTAGAAAAGAATGTGAGATGTAACTTATATCACACTCCGAAGTCAAACATGTCTAATGATAAGTGATTGTTGCAGGTTACACAACAATAGTAATTTGATGTAAGAACACGGTGTGATAGACAGATATTGCATGTTCTAGAAACAGGAACACGTGTCTTATTCAAGTATAATGTGTAAAGTAAGCAGATGGAATTCAACAAAATTAGAAGCAATACAAGCTAGACATCACACATAACATGCAACCACATATAACAGTGCCAAGTTAGAGGGAGCACCGGTGATGCTGCACTAGGGGAGACGTGCTCATCATAAACACAGCTTTGTTGAGTGTCTATGCATGTGTTGTCTTGGAAATCATCTTGGGGTGTGGAGGAGTAGAAACTGTAGAGGCCCTCCGTTCGGAAGGAGCACCTTTATCCGCTGCCTTGCTAACTTCCTTCCGCTTTATTGATTTTGAACTGTCAAGTAAAACCGACAAGAAAAAGCAATAAAATTCTCTCTTCAGAACTCATTCATGCATGATACTGACAATCACTACTTTGATGTAAGGCAAACACATGATACCAGGATGGAATATGTACGAAAAACAGGACGACATGGCATGTTCACAACTGTTTGTGTAAACTAACTAGAAACCATTCCAGCAAATAAGAAGCAATGCAAGCTAGACACCACATGAAAGATGCAACCAATATGACCCTGCCAAGTTAAAAGCGTCCCATCATAAATGGAATTTCAACAAATTAGAAGCAGCGCATGCTATAAATCATATGAAAGATGCAACTAATATCGCACTGCATATACTAAAGGTGTCTCGTCATATTGATTGATGCGGATACAAAAAAAACAATAGTTTTATGTAAGGACATGCTTAATAAACAGATGTACTATGTACTAAATACAGGAAGGCATGTCACATTAACAGGTATAATGTATAAGCTAAGCAGACTAGCACATGCAGTTTAACCAGATTGGAAGAATTACAATCTAGACACCATATGCAACATGCAACTAGATATCACGCTGCCAAGTTAGAGCAAGCACCTGCGATGCTAGTGTAGGAGAAATGCTATAATCAACTACAGAGCTACGTTCACTATCTTCATCTAGCATTTCTGTTTCTTGAGAATCATGTCGGGAGGCTGACGCTGCATTCTTTAAATGAGGAGTAGTCCCCTTGCATGCCTGCCTCATCATAAGTGATTGATGAGGGATACACAAGAAGATTATTTTGATGTAAGAACATGGTTAATACACAGATGTACTAGTATGTACCAAAAACAGAAAGGCATGTCATATTCAAAGGTATAATGTGTAAGCTAAGCAGATGCAATTTAACCAAATTGGAAGCAATACAAGCTGGAGTGGTGAGCATGATCATCTAGGACCTGAGAGCCTGGTGGGAAGCGGGCTGGTTCGCCACCATCGCAGCTTTTTAGTTGGCTTCCAGGTGGTGCCTATCTTTGCTAGGCTTGTCACTGGCTCAGCTAGTGCCCTGACTAGCTATTTGTCTCACGGGATGGTGGTTCATGTAAAAATATATATTTCCTTATCAGACCTACTTCGGCCTTTCGAATACAAGCTAAACACCATATGGAACATGCAACCACATATGACACCGCGAAGTTAAAGCAATCACCTGGGATGGGGGTTCATTGTGAGCGAGGTCATTGACTCCAGAGCTACATTTACCGTCTCCATCTGCTGACATTGCACCCTTTATAGCGTTGTAATGTGTCGTGCATACCCGCGAAGAAAGCTGGCGCGACTTCTCTCTTTTCTTTGCTGCTTCTCTTTCGGTAGACTCTGAAACACCCTTCCATAAAAACACAATAGTGAGAGTATGGGTGAAGTGTGTGCAGAACTAGTGCACTGTAAAAGTAGCAGATATCAGGTGGCTGAAAAATAAATGACAAGAGACATATGATAGCTCTACAACATTGCATGGCAAACAAAATTAGATTCTACTCCGTACGATTTTGTAATAATATATGAGCACAGGTACTCCTCCAGCACACCACCACATGTGGTCATATCTAAGATAATAGTCGATTGAAAATAAATAGGTCGGTCGGTTTTCTTAATGAGCCGTCTGATCTATAAGGAACGGGCTGATGGCCTTCGTCTACCTCCCGCCAGTCACTGTTAACGATCTTTCTCGAACCGCCAGTGACCACCGGCCCAGACCCCTGCCTCCATCGCCCCGCCCTCCCCTTGACCTCACACCACCGCCCTGCTTGGCAGCGCCCCCAGGCCATCCCTTTAATCCCGGCCGACCTCCAGTCTCCAGATCGGGCGCCAGTAGATCTAGGCCGCACATGCCCCTAAGATAAACACCAAGGCGCTGCTTCCCCGGTGTAATAGGCGTACTAGCGCCTGTTACGCTGGGGAATGCTTCCATTAATTGGGAATCAACTGGCCAGAAATTGAAATTCAGGGGGGCAATGGACCTCTAGCTAAGGTGAAATAGTATATGAGGAGAAACCTTGTGCATCGCGAGTTACTAGGAACATCTAGTATGAAGAAGAAGCGGTCAACTAGTGTCTTCTGTGGGATGAATACCATGCAAGCAGACACGTAAGATTTGCATGAATAAGGGAAGAGGAGTACCCATATCGGTTGCCAGTGTGGTGTCGATATGTCGCAGTGATCTTCTTGTTTTTCCCGGGGGAACCGATGTTTTGGAGAGCCATTGTTCCTTGGACAAACCCATGGCCAAATTGTTGACTATGTTTCCGTGGCCGTATATCGGCGGAAGGGAAGCAGATCCGAGGCGGTGAAGGACAGCGTAGCAGGAACAGCTCCGGTGCGGTGGACGGTGGCGAAGTTGGAGCGGCAGCGGTGAGGCGCAAGATGGCGTGGTTGAACTGGCTCCGGTACGGACTGCTCAGCCTCGGCTTCAACTACTAGCCGTGGAGGGTGTTGTGGTTGAGGTTGCGGTGGACGCCAACCTCGGGGTATCGGCTCTGGCGTGATGGAGGAGGGCGGCGGTTGATGGGTGTGATGGGGTGGCGGACGGAGGACGCCGGGGTTTCGCGACTAGTGGAGACGTAGTTTTGGCGCCCATGGAGTATGAATGGGGAATCGGACGGGTGGGGGGGACCATGTTTCGGTCTAGGACGTGCTTGTTTTTGGCTTTTTTGAACAGAAGATGGACGCGCTTGTTTGAAATTTGGGGAAAGTACAAACTTTGCCCCCCCTCTTAAATTTTGGACCTACTGCGGGTCGGGGGTAGGATGGTAATCCCAGGTGTCCCAAATACATAAAATACACTCTTATAAAAAATAGAGTTGGTGATGATGGTGTGCCTGCCATCCTGCAATATAGGCCGTCCGATTTATATCTGACGGATTGGAAAGAAACTATGGCAATTTTGCAAAAAGGTACCCACACACCTCTCCACATTTGCAAATAAGGCCTTCCCTCGTTCATCCTTTTCTCTCACAAGATAAACAAGTCATACAAATGCATCTTGATGTTACGTGCAACGCACGGGCATCTTGCTAGTAAGAATGAAAAAAAATACAAAAAATATTTGGACGGTAGTTTGAAGTCATGACCGCGGGCACGGCGGACAAGGTGGCCTTGTATTGGTATGCTGAGCCGTCTGTTTTAATACACAGGAGCTGATGTGGTGATTATACACACATGCACGCATGCACACGAACTGCATCCACGCAACACTCACACAAACACATGCACCAACGCACGCACGCAACACTCACACGTACACATGCAGCCGCGCACGCACACAACACTCACACACACACACACGCACGCATGCATGCACACACCAGTACACCACACAACCAACACACACTCTCACGCTCAAGTGCTCAACCTATACGTGTATGCGCACACTTCAGGCCCTGATAGACACATACACAACCAGGTGATTCCCACACATGGGTTGGAGCCTTGTCACACCTGTGTAAATTTGTGTTTATCTGACCTTTTCCCTATGCGAACTGACAGGTGGGACCCACAAGGAACGTGGTCAAGTTAACTAGTCAACATGGCGCCACGCAGACTATTTAGCCGGTCAACAGAGTGCAATCCGATGCTGAACCATGAGCAAGTGACCGTATAATCACCGCAAAACGTATATAGTGACCGTAATCAACTTATTCTGAAATTCGGTGACCGTATTACGCTTTTCTCTCTGTAGGCCCTCCAAAACTACATCTCTACACATTCTCGCATGTTACAGCACTACTACTACACTCTAACACAATAAATCATATGTGTTTTTAGTTTTACTAGATATCATATTGTTACTAGTATAATTATTCAGTTTGCATACATTAAAATTGCCTTTGAAATGTATGGCCAGTATCATCTACCGCGCGGGAAAAATCCCGCCCTTTCCTGTTTAATCGGGTTTGTATCGATGGATCGTGTGAAACAGCAAAACTATAGAACTATACAGTACAAGTGACAGTTCACTGGGCCGTCGTGTCATCTACTCCTCCGTCGTAAGAGTGGAGCGCTCGCTTTCATAGATCTTCTAGTCCCTTTCGCCGACATGTGGGACATCAAGCTACCAGGTCCACGTGCCATACCGGAATATAGTGCAGAACAGCCGGGGTGAAGCACCCCAGGCATGGCGCCGGTGTAGTAGTGAGCAATGAGGCATCAAATCACAAAGTTGCACCTTTCCACAGTTAAGTTGGAGGGACGAAGTAATAATGCTAAAAAAAGAAGTTGGGGGGACGAAGCAACCATCATTTCACTCATTGCTGAATCCGCTTCTCCCTCATCTTCTTCAACTTAACCACGTGTTGCTTCTGCCGTTGTTCTGCCTCATGTGGGACGCGGATCGGCTTGGTAAAGCACTGACATGTGGGACCGCATGTTAGCAAACCGGCAGGATAACGTCCTCCGAAAATAAGAAATCTCCCCCGCCATCCGCGCGGCAAAATCACCTCGTTTTTACTAATCTTGATTCTATAATTTTTTACATTAATATAATTGAGATTTGTATAGATAGAACACAGGAGCAAAACCAAGTGGTACGGTTAAGGGCATCCACAATGTGTAGCCAAATGTGAAAATAGCTTTTGGCATCATGGGAACCATTGTGGACGGTGTTGCCAAAGGCAAAAAGATGGAACCGAAGCTCCCTGGTTGATTGATTGAAGGAATAGAAAAATGCAACGTCTCTCCTCTTTCTCCCATGCTTGAACGCATGTAGTACAGTATAGAGAACAGAGTCTACTCCCCTGTCCCTTCTATCAAAAATCACAAAGCAGCGAGGCGTCAAATCACAAAAGCACGAACGAAGCAACCATCATTTCACTCTTCGCTGACTCCGCTTGTCCATCGTCTTCTTCGAGAAACCATCTCACCGCACTAGTACTCCTAGTAGTACTAGTCCTTTGGTTCAACGGACTACCTGGATGCAAATAAGGCGGTTGTCTCGGCTTGCAGGCGGCACTTGCGAACGACTTACCGTGGTCTCCCTCAATGGTGTTCTCCGTTTGAACGCACTTCGCCAAACCACAAAAAAAATATCGTCGACGTCACCGCAATGGGGAAGGAAGTCAAATATAGTTACTACCTCCATTTTTTTGTACACAAGGCCAGTATATCAAAATTACAATTTGCAAAGGGCCACTAACACTAATCGAGGCAAAATTGATGGGGTTAGCAACCAAGGACATTAATATCCCATGCATGCATGCGAAAGTGAGAAGGTTGGTTTGCATGGCGCTGCATTGATCAAGCGATGAGGAGTGAGATGGTTAGCTCTTTGGTCTTTGGAGAAAAATACGCATTAATTGACACGTGAAACGAGGATTTGTATTGATTAAATCCCGCGAATGAAAACCCCGCCTTTCCTTTTTAACACTAGTACTCCTAGTACGTACGTACTTATGCTGTTTGGGTCTAGGCCTTGCATTGCCAAACTTCGCCAGACATTTTTGCCAAGCTTGCCTAAAGTTTTCAAAATGAGAAGGAGGTACACTTGCGCACGGCTGTCGTGGTCGCACGGCACCCTCACACGGTCGCTCTTGCACGCCGCGGTCGCACCGCACCCTCACACAGTTGCTCCTGCACGCCGCAAACCCAACCAAGGGAACGCACCCTCACTGACACGGGCTATCGCATGTGAACAAACCAAACTCAGCCATCCTATCGCTGACACATAATTTTCGTTCATAGAGTATGTTTATCCAACCACATGTTGGGGAGTATCCGTACGGCCCGTGCCGTGGTCTGTTGGGGAAGAAGAAGTGGTGAGCTAGAAGGAAAGAAGGGTTAGGAGACGTAGGATATTCATCCAACCGCTTGAAATGGTAGACTGGCCCAAGTCAGGTGACTTTCATAACAAATATAAGTTTTTACACAGCAAAAGATCCATAAAACAACAACATAAAGAAAAACTATCACTGCTCACGGAAAGAGACGGCCTCGTCGTCTTTGGTTGCCGGCGTGAACCAGCCGTAGCTGCCGACGTGTGTCTCGGCACCGTGGTTGTCCTCGGCCTCCAGCTACTCGTTGAAGCGGAGCGTGCGGGCGCTCTGCATGGACGAGAGCACAGCCCGGTTCAAGTCGAGGACGTTTGGTTCCGCCTGCAGGAGGGCCTCGATGGCAGCGGCATTCGCGCGCTCCTTGTCGAGTCGAGCCTCCGCCGCCCGGTTCAAGTCCAGGACGTCCGGTTCCGCCTGCAAGAGGGCGTGGATGAGAGCAGCATCCGTGCGCTCTGCGTCGAGTCGAGCCTCTGCCGCCCGGTTCAAGTCCAAGACGTCCGGTTCTGCCTGCAGGAGGGCCTCGATGGCAGCGGCATCCGCATGCTCCGCCTCAAGTTGAGCCTCTGCCTCCCAGTTCACATCCACGACATCCGCTTCCGCCTGCAGGAGAGCCTCGATCGCAGCGGCATACGCGCACTCCGTGTCGAGTTGAGCCTCTGCCTCCCGGTCCTCCTTTAGTATCGCCATGTTGAACCGCTGGTCCGCCTGCACCATGGGGGTCCATCGTCTCATACCCATCGGGGGCCTTTTGCGCCGCGACCTCTGCCATGAACATTGGATCGGCTTCCTCCTCCTCGTAGCTTGGCTCCAGAGAACTCGGGGATTGGCCCGCCGCAAAGCGAGCCTGGGAATGGAGGTCTATGGCGCCGACCGCTGCCGCGATTTCTGCGCGGCCCTCCGGCGTCAGCATCTTGTAGTAAGTGATCTTGCGGCGCACCATGGCTTTCCAGCGAACTAGGGGACGCTTGATGCGGTCTAGGGGATCGAAAGGTGGGGGAATGGGCTGGAGATTTTGTGTGGTTTTACGGCAGTGGTTGGCATAGGCCGAGCAGCGAAGGTTCTGGTGTGAATAGTGGTTCCAGTGATGACTGGTCAATCGGTTTTGACTGTACATCGCTCTTGTCGCGTTCGCGTTGCAGCCCAGCACGCTGGACCGTCCATGTTGCTTACCGAATGGAACGCGCTTTGTCTTGCATTTTCGCTCGCTTGTGGGACCGCAGTTGAGAGCAAACCGACGTCTGTCCCCCTCCCCCGCCTGTGTCATTTATTATACTACCACTCCCTCTGTTTTATGAGGAGTAAATAAAAACAAAGGGATTATAGTACGGATGAGGATCCCCTGACGTGGCCGAACCCATTGAGTAACTAACATGCGGGGCCTAGCAAGCATGGGGTCCGCCAGTAAGTGACTGAAAGGGAGGGCAAGGTAGGGATACCTACGTCAGAGGATCCACTTCCACTACTACTCCCTCCTTCCATTTACTATACAGGGCCTAATGTGTTTTTCGAGGCTAACTTTGACAAAATGTTAGAGTAATAATATATGACACGCAACTTACACAAAGCATACGGTCAAATTCGTATGTGAAAGGAGTTTCCAATGATATAATTTCACATTATACATCTCATGAACTCCCTCCGTTCAAAATTACTTGACTTTCATTTCTTCAAAAATGGATGTACCTATATACTAAAATATGTCTAAATACATCTATATTTTAATAAATGGAATTCATGTATTTGGAACGGAGGGAGTACTATTAATCTTTTCAATAGTCAAATTGGAAACCATCTCGAGTACAAATCTAGGAGTACGTATGAATCTAACAATATTGATTGGGCGTTGTTGAATGTTGATACCTTCTTGATCAAAGTATAGATACTTTGACTACACATAAAACCTATATGTAAACTAGAAAGGATAGGAGGGAGTATATTGTACTTTCAAAAATGAAATGAACATTGAATACCCTTTATATATGATTTGCGGATGCTATGATCACCGGTTCAAAATTTTGAATCCGCCTTAGGTATCACGTGCCCCCACTCGTTCCCTCTCGATTTCATCTCGGGGTCCGGAGATCTATTGAAAGAGGACTAGGGTGGGTACATGTGAATGATACTCGGCTGAATGTTCAAATGAGGCACGCAAGAGGATGGACTCGACTGGAGGGCGACATGATCGATGGAGAAGAGGGTTGGAGAGGAATGAGAAATAAGCAAATGCCACATTATTATACTTGAACTGCTCAAATAAATAATAAGTTGTCTCGCTTGGCCTACATAGTGAAAGGCCTAATGCGCAATGCGGAGCACTGATGCTCGAATATGGCCGGGAAAACAGGGAAACCGACATGTGGGGCACACCCGTCAGGACGACGTAGCACAGACTAGTCCAATGGAGGAGATGGCCCACGACCTCCTCACCTCCGACAACCGTTCATGTGGGTCGTTGGGGCCAACAACGGGGCGCAGCTCCAGCACCGCCTCTGGACACGGCGACCGCAGTGAGCGACACGCTCATAGCGTCGCTAGACACGGTCGATTTCAGTGTGCCGAGGGTGGCATTAGTGTTGTGGCACGACCAACAGTATGTTTGGTTTGTGCCCAAGGTTGCCCCATCAAAACATTGGGTAGCCAAAATTTTGGTTGAGGTACTGGTTGCCTATGATTTGGTCGACATTGGCAAGAAAAATGAACTAGAGTTAGCTAGAGTTCATTGGCATGCCAAAAAAATGGCAACCATCCAAACAAAGACCAATCTTTGGGTCATGACCAAAATTTTGGTTGAGGTATTGGTTGCCCATGATTTGGCAGACATTGGCAAGAAAAATGAACTAGAGTTGGCTAGAGTTCATTAGCATGCCAAAAAAATGGCAACCATCCAAACAAAGACCAATCTTTGGGTCATGACCAAAATTTTGGTAAGGTGCACTTTGGCCACAATCCAAACACACCCCAACACCCGGCTCGTCGAGGATGCACGGGGCGCTGCGACGCGTCCGCGGAGTGGTGTAGCACGACCAACTGCATCCTCTGGACCTGAGACCATGCCGGGTCATCTTGCTTTTTCAATGACATGCAGGGATCGCATGTGAGCAAAGGGCATCTCCAACGTTGCCACGACCGCAGCTGACTACCCTGGCACACCAAAACCCTCGTCCCTCGCGTCGTCGCGCGGTACATTCCCTGCCGGCGCCAGCTGCCCGCATTCATGCCGTCTGTTCGTATGTCGTCGTTAAGAAGCTCGGTGCCCGAGGAACCAACTCCGGTGACTTAATGACGCACCCGGACGCTTGGCCTCACCGGAATGCGCTACTTAAAGCGGCAACGCCCAGCTAACCTCCACACCATAGCGCATCGTCCTCCTACCTGGCAGCACATCCGCCATGACCGCAAGTGCGAACACTCTGTGGGAGAGCTTGTCTTCGGGGATGAAGCTCGAGGTCGCTGCCCTCGATCAAGTCGCCTCTCGCGACGCAATAGCGGCGTAGCCGGATGATACGTCCATTTTGCATCATGCTTGTATGATAATATTTATTGCATTATGGGCTGTTATTTCACATTATGTCACAATACTTATGGCCATTCTCTCTTATTTTACAAGGTTTATATGAAGAAGGAGAATACCATCAGCTAGAATTCTGGGCTGGAAAAGGAGTAAATATTGGAGGCCTATTCTATGCAACTCCAAAGTCCTGAAACTCCACAGAACACCTTAAAATAAATAAAGAAAAATCGTCGCCAAAGATGAAGGCCAGGGGGTCCACACCCTACTCACGAGGGTGCCCCCTCTGGGCGCGCCCCCCTACCTCGTGGCCCCCCTGGTGGCTCTTCGACGTCCATCTTCTCCTATTTGAAGTCTTTCGATGAGAAAAAAATAAGAAGCAACCTTTCGGGATGAGACTCCGCCCCCACGAGGCGGAACCTTGGCGGAACCAATCTAGGGCTCTGGCAGAGCTGTTCTGCCGGGGACAATTCCCTCCGGGAGGGGGAAATCATCACCATCATCATCACCAACGCTCCTCTCATCGGGAGAGGGCAATCTCCATCAACATCTTTACCAACACCATCTCATCTCCAAACCCTAGTTCATCTCTTGTATCCAATTCTTGTCTCCAAGTCCGGGATTGGTGCTAGTAGTTTGCTAGTAGTGTTGATTACTCCTTGTAGTTGATGCTAGTTGGTTTATTTGGTGGAATATCATATGTTCAGATCCTTTATGCATATTATTACCCCTCTGATTATGAACATGAATATGCTTTTTGAGTAATTACATTTGTTCCTGAGGACAAGGGAGAAGTCTTGCTACTAGTAGTCATGTGAATTTGGTATTCGTTCGATATTTTGATGAGATGTATGTTGTCTAGCCTCTAGTGGTGTTATGTGAATGTTGACTACATAACACTTCACCATTATTTGGGCCTAGAGGAAGGCATTGTGAAGTCATAAGTAGATGATGAGTTGCTAGAGTGACAGAAGCTTAAACCCTAGTTTATGCATTGCTTCGTAAGGGGCTGATTTGGATGCATATGTTTCATGCTATGGTTAGGTTTACCTTAATTCTTTTTTTGTAGTTGCGGATGCTTGCAATAGAGATTAATCATAAGTGGGATGCTTGTCCAAGTAAGGGCAGTACCCAAGCACCGGTCCACCCACATATCAAATTATCAAAGTATCAAACGCGAATCATATGAGCCTGACGAAAACTAGCTTGACGATATTCCCATGTGTCCTCGGGAGCGCTTTTCCTATTATAAGAGTTTGTCCAGGCTTGTCCTTTGCTACAAAAAGGATTGGGCCACCTTGCTGCACTTTATTTACTTTTGTTAATTGTTGCTCGTTACAATTTATCTTATCACAAAACTATCTGTTACCACTTATTTCAGTACTTGCAAAGAATACCTTGCGGAAAACCGCTTATCATTTCCTTCTGCTCCTCGTTGGGTTTGACACTCTTACTTATCGAAAGGACTACGATAGATCCCCTATACTTGTGGGTCATCACGACTCTTTTCTGGCGCCGTTGCCGGGGAGTGAAGCGCCTTTGGTAGGTGGAATTTGGTAAGAAAAAATTAATTTAGTGTGCTGAAATTTTCTGTCACCTGTTACTATGGAAAGTAATTGTCTGAGGGTCTTGTTCGGGGTATCTTCACCCTGTCCAGTAGAGCAAAGAGTTGCTCCTCAACCTACTCAACCTACTGAACCTATTGAAAATGAAACTCCTTTTGAGATTCCTTCGGGTTTGATGGAAAAACTGCTAGCTAATACTTTTACAGGAGATGGAACAAAGCATCCTGATGAACATCTACGCTATGTGGATGATGTTTGTGGACTATTTAAGCTTGCAGGTATACCCGATGATTTTGTTAAGAAGAAGGCCTTCCCTTTATATTTGAAGGGAGAGGCATTGACATGGTACAGGCTATGTGATGATATGAGATCATGGAACTCTAAAAGATTGAAATTGGAATTTCATCAAAAGTATTACCCTATGCATCTTGTTCATCGTGATCGCAATTATATATATAATTTTTGGCCTCACAAAGGAGAAAGCATAACTCAAGCTTGGGGGAGGCTTAAATCAATGTTATATTCATGCCCCAATCATGAGCTCGCAAAAGAAGTGATTATGCAAAGTTTTTATGCTCAGCTTTCTGATAACAATCGCACCATGCTCGATACTTCTTGTGCTGGCTCTTTTATGATGAAGACTATTGAATTCGGATGGAATTTATTGGATAGAATTAAACGCAACTCTGAAGATTGGGACCTCGACGAAGGTATGGAGTCAGGTATGACACCTAAGTTTGATTGTGTTTAATCTTTTATGGATACCGATATTTTCCGTAAGTTTAGCACTAAATATGGACTTGACTCTGAAATAGTAGCTTCTTTCTGTGAATCTTTTGCTACTTATGTTGATCTCCCCAATGAGAAGTGGTTTAAATATCATCCTCCCATAGAAGTAAAAGTAGTTGCACCTATTAAAGTTGAAGAAAAGATTGTCACTTATAATGATCCTATTGTTCCCACTTCTTATGTTGAGAAACCACCTTTCCCTGTCAGAATGAAGGATCATGCTAAAGCTTCAACTGTTATTCGTAAAAGCAATATTAGAACTTATACACCTCCTGAGCAAGTCAAAGTAGAACCTAATATTGCTATTGTTAAAGATCTCTTGTCTGATAATATCGATGGGCATGTTATTCAATTCGAGGGTGAAACTGCTAGAATTACTAAACCTTGTGATAAAGATAAACATAGACCTGTGGTAGGCATGCCTGTCATTTCTGTTAAAATAGGAGATCATTGTTATCATGGCTTATGTGATATGGGTGCTAGTGCTAGTGTTATACCCATTGACTTATACAAAGAAATTATGCATGATATTGCACCTGCTGAGTTAGAAGGTATTGATGTTACAATTAAGCTTTCCAATAGAGATACTATTTCTCCAGTGGGAATTGTTAGAGATGTTGAAGTCTTATTTGGGAAAACCAAATATCCTGCTGATTTTCTTGTTCTTGGTTCATCACAAGATAGCTTTTGTCCCATTATATTTGGTAGACCCTTCTTGAATAATGTTAATGCTAAGATAGACTGCGAAAAGAATGTTGTTACTATTGGCTTCGATGATATGGTTCATGAGTTTGATTTCTCTAAATTTAGTAAAGAACATCGTGAGGAAGAATTGCCTAGTAAGGATGAAATTATTGGTCTTGCTTCCATTGCCGTACCTCCTTGTGATCCTTTAGAACAATATTTGCTAGACCAGGAAAATGATATGTTCATGAATGAAAGAAGGGAAATAGATGAAGTATTCTTTAAACAGGAACCTATACTGCAACACAATTTGCCTGTTGAAATCCTAGGGGATCCCCCTCCACCCAAGGGTGATCCCGTCTTTGAGCTTAAACCGTTGCCTGATAATCTTAAATATGCTTGTCTTGATGAAAAGAAAATATATCCTGTCATTATTAGCGCTAACCTTTCAGAGCATGAAGAAGAAAGATTATTGAAAACTCTGAAGAAGCACCGTGCCGCTATTGGATATACACTTGATGATCTTAAGGGCATTAGTCCCACTCTATGTCAACATAAAATAAAATTCGGAAGCAGATGCCAAACCAGTTTGTGATCCTCAACGACGTTTGAATCCTAAAATGAAAGAAGTGGTAAGAAAAGAAATACTCAAGCTTCTAGAGGCAGGTATAATTTATCCCGTTGCTGATAGTCAGTGGGTAAGTCCTGTCCATTGTGTCCCTAAGAAGGGAGGTATTACTGTTATCCCTAATGATAAAGATGAATTGATCCCGCAAAGAATTATCACAGGTTATAGGATGGTAATTGATTTCTGTAAGTTAAATAAGGCTACTAAGAAAGATCATTACCCCTTACCTTTTATTGATCAAATGCTAGAAAGATTATGCAAACATACACATTATTGCTTTCTAGATGGTTATTCTGGTTTCTCTCAAATACCTGTGTCAGCTAAAGATCAATCAAAGACTACTTTTACATGCCCTTTTGGTACTTTTGCTTATAGATGTATGCCTTTTGGTTTATGTAATGCACCTGCTACCTTTCAAAGATGCATGATGGCTATATTCTCTGACTTTTGCGAAAAGATTTGTGAGGTTTTCATGGATGACTTTTCCGTCTATGGCTCCTCTTTTGATAATTGCTTGAGCAATCTTGCTTGAGTTTTGTAGAGATGTGAAGCAACTAATCTTGTCTTGAATTGGGAAAAGTGCCACTTTATGGTTAATGAAGGTATTGTCTTGGGGCACAAAGTTTCTAAAAAAGGTATTGAAGTTGATAAAGCCAAGGTTGATGCTATTGAAAAGATGCCATGTCCCAAGGACATCAAAGGTATAAGAAGTTTCCTTGGTCACGCCGGATTTTATAGGAGGTTCATTAAGGACTTCTCAAAAATTTCTCGGCCTCTGACTAATTTGTTACAAAAAGATGTACCCTTTGTCTTTGATGATGATTGTGTAGAAGCATTTGAAATACTTAAGAAAGCATTAGTCTCTGCACCTGTTGTTCAGCCACCTGATTAGAATTTACCCTTTGAAATTATGTGTGATGCTAGTGATTATGTTGTAGGTGTTGTTCTAGGGCAAAGAGTTGATAAGAAATTGAATGTTATCCATTATGCTAGTAAGACTCTAGACAATGCTCAAAGAAACTATGCTACTACCGAAAAGGAACTTTTAGCAGTTGTATTTGCTTGTGATAAATTCAGACCCTATATTGTTGATTCTAAAGTAACTATTCACATTGATCATGCTGCTATTAAATATCCTATGGAAAAGAAGGATGCAAAACCTAGACTCATTAGATGGGTTCTCTTGCTGCAAGAATTTGATTTGCATATTGTTGATAGAAAAAGGAGCTCAGAACCCCATTAAAGATAACTTATCTAGGTTAGAGAATGTTCTTGATGACCCACTACCTATCAATGGTAGCTTCCCTGATGAGCAATTAAATGTCATAAGCACTTCTCGTAGCACTCCATGGTATGATGATTATGCTAATTATATTGTTTCTAAATTTATACCACCTAGCTTCACATACCAACAAAAGAAAAAGTTTTTCTATGACTTGCGACATTACTTTTGGGATGACCCACATCTTTATAAAGGAGTAGATGGTGTCATTAGACGTTGTGTACCTAGGCATGAACAGGAAAAGATCCTACGCAAGTGTCACTCCGCAGCTTATGGAGGACACCATGCTGGAGATAGAACTGCACATAAGGTATTGCAATCTGGTTTTTAATTATTGGCCTACCCTCTTCAAGGATGCCCGTAAGTTTGTTTTGTCTTGCGATGAATGTCAAAGAATTGGTAACATTAGTAGACGTCAAGAAATGCCTATGAATTATTCACTTGTTATTGAACCATTTGATGTTTGGGGCTTTGATTATATGGGACCTTTTCCTGCCTCTAATGGATACACACATATTTTAGTTGCTGTTGATTACGTTACTAAGTGGGTAGAAGCTATTCCAACTAGTAGTGCTGATCATAACACTTCTATTAAAATGCTTAAGGAAGTTATTTTTCCGAGGTTTGGAGTCCCTAGATATTTAATGACTGATGGTGGTTCACACTTTATTCATGGTGCTTTCCGTAAGATGCTTGCTAAATATGACGTTAATCATAGGATTGCATCTCCTTATCACCCGCAGTCTAGTGGTCAAGTAGAATTGAGCAATAGAGAGCTCAAATTAATTTTGCAAAAGACTGTTAATAGGTCTAGAAAGAATTGGTCCAAGAAACTTGATGATGCATTATGGGCCTATAGAACTGCATATAAAAATCCTATGGGTATGTCTCCGTACAAAATGGTCTATGGAAAAGCTTGTCACTTACCTCTCGAACTAGAACATAAGGCATATTGGGCTATTAAAGAGCTCAACTATGATTTCAAACTTGCCGGTGAGAAGAGGTTATTTTATGTTAGCTCACTTGATGAATGGAGAACCCAAGCTTGTGAAAATGCCAAGTTGTTTAAAGAAAAAGTTAAAAGATGGCATGACAAAAGGATACAAAAGCGTGAGTTTAATGTAGGTGATTATGTATTGCTCTCGTTTAAGATTTTTTTACAGGAAAGCTTCTCTCTAAGTGGGAAGGTCCCTACGTTATCGAGGAGGTCTTTCATTCCGGTGCCATGAAAATCAACAACTTCGAAGGCACAAATCCGAAGGTGGTAAACGGTCAAATGATCAAACACTATATCTCAAGTAATCCTATAAATGTTGAAACTAATATTATTGAAACCGTAACCCCGGAGGAACATATAAGGGACACTTTCCAGAATGTTCCAGACCCCGAAAAGGAATAGGTATGTGGTACGGTAAGTAAATCCACTCCAAAACAATTTTTAAGGCAATATTTCTCGGTTTTGGAATATTTAGAAAAATAGAAAAATAAGTAGCAGTCCGAGGAGGACACGAGGCCTCCACGAGGGTGGAGGGTGCGCCCTACCCCCTGGGCGCGCCCCCCTACCTCGTGAGCACCTCGTGTGCCCTCCGGACTTCGGTTCCTTGCATGATACATATTTTGGTCAGTAAAAATTCATTATATATACTCCCGAGGGTTCTGACTCCCGTATCACGCAAATATCCTCTGTTTTCGTTTCAAGCTGTTGCTGCTGCAGATCAGAGCAAGATGTCCTCTCAAGAGTCAGTCCGGGAGAGCCGGGTATCTAACCCGGCACCGGAACCAAGGGCAAACAGTGACGCTGACCACTTTGGGCCGGCAACGGAGGAAGAGATGGAGGTTGATCTGATGAGAGTAGATGCCATGGAAGATCAAGAAGTCACCTCTCGCCTCCAAGCCAGGTTTACGATGGGGGAACTACAGAGATCAGCTATTCCAAACTCGGTTATCCCTTCCAATGTTAAATTTCTTTCCTATGAAAATATGAGGAGGAGTGTCTCTTGTTCTCCCGCATCTATGCAACACCCTTGGGTGCAAGGAGCTTTAGCCATTACAGGAAAGCTTCGCAAGGAAATAATGGACCTCCAGCAGCAAGTCAATAAGCTCGAGGAGGAGAACCATATTCTGAGGGGAATCATCGCCAAGAATATCACCCCAACAACTAAGAAGGAGACATCATCACATGGGTATGGGCACTCCCCTTGGCAACTGCCAAGCTTGGGGGAGGTGCCCTGGTATCGTATCACCATCACAACTCCTATCTTTACCTTTTTCTTAGTTCGATCCTATTAGTAGCATCTTGATTTAGTAGAATAAAGTCATGGCATGATCTAGTTTCGAGTTTTGCTTTACGATCCTTCTTTGTAATCGAGTTCGTGAGCTATATAATAAAGATTAGTGTTGAGTCAAGGGCTTGAGTATTTTTCCATGATCTTGGGTGATTAGAAGAAAAGAATAAAAAGAATCAAAGAGTTCATATTGATCTTAGTGAAAGTAATGACTTCACATAGAAAGAGTATGATGATTAAAAGTTGTTGGGAGTTGGCAAATATAGCTTTGGTCATCATTGCAATTAATAGGAAGTAATAAGGAAAGAGAGGTTTCACATATAGATATATTATCATTGACATCTTTTATGATTGGGAGCACTCATTAAAATATGACATGTTAAAGAGTTGAGGTTGGACAAGGAAGACAACATAATGAGTTATGTTTTCTTACATCTGAGATAAAGTACGTTGTCATGGATTCTCTACCCTGTTGAGCTTGCTTTTCCCCCTCATGCTAGCCAAATTCTCAGTACCAAGTAGAAATACTACTTGTGCTTCCAAATACCCTTAAACCAGTTTTGCCATGAGAGTCCATCATATCTACCTATGGATTGAGTAAGATCCTTCAAGTAAGTTGTCATCGGTGCAAGCAATAAAAATTGCTCTCTAAATATGCATGACTTATTAGTGCAGAGAAATAAGCTTTCTACGAACTTGTTGTGGACGCAATAAAAGCGACGGACTGCATAATAAAGGTTCACATGCAAGGGGCAATAGAAAGTGACATTCTTTTGCACTAAGATTTTGTGCATCAACACTAAACGTGCATGACAACCTCTGCTTCCCTCTGCGAGCGGCCTATCTTTCATTATTATCTCCTACCTTATGCAAGAGTCACAGTGATCTTCACCTTTCCTTTTTCATTTTATCCTTTGGCAAGCTCAACATGTTGGAAAGAACATGATATATATATCTAACTAGATGTGGGGGAGCATGAATTATTATTTTTGACATTACCCTTGAGGTAAAAGGTTGTGGGAAAAAACTATAAGCCCCTATATTTCTCTGTGTCCGATTAAAACTACATAACCACAAGTATCGCGTGAGTGTTGGCAAATATGAAGGACTAAATGATAGTTGAGTATGTGGACTTGCTTTTAGAGCTCTGACATAGACTCTTCCCGATGTTATGATAAATTGCAATTGCTTAAATGACTAAGGGTATAATTTGTTGGTGATCAATAAGGTTTCTGATTCATACTTTGGCTTTGTGAAAAGATCATTACTTGAACATGAGTAATCTTATGACAAAATCTATATATGTTGCTGTTATGAAATAATCATGATGCCTTCATGTCCGTATTTTGTTTTTATCGACGCCTCTACCTCTAAACATGAGGACATATTTATTGTTATCGGCTTTTCGCTTGAGGACAAGCAAGGTCTAAGCTTGGGGGAGTTGATACGTCCATTTTGCATCATGCTTTTATGATAATATTTATTGCATTATGGGCTGTTATTTCACGTTATGTCACAATACTTATGGCTATTCTCTCTTATTTTACAAGGTTTATATGAAGAAGGAGAATGCCGGTAGCTGGAATTCTGGGCTGGAAAAGGAGTAAATATTGGAGGCCTATTCTATGCAACTCCAAAAGTCCTGAAACTCCACGGAACACCTTAAAATAAATAAAGAAAAATCGTCGCCAAAGATGAAGGCCAGGGAGCCCACACCCTGCTCATGAGGGTGGGGGCGCCCCCCTGGGCGCGCCCCTACCTTGTGGGCCCCCTGGTGGCTCTCCGACGTCCATATTCTCCTATATGAACTCTTTCGATGAGAAAAAAATAAGAAGCAACCTTTCGGGACGAGACTCCACCGCCACGAGGCGGAACCTTGGTGGAACCAATCTAGGGCTCTCGCAGAGCTGTTCTGCCGGGTTCAATTTCCTCCGCGAGGGGGAAATCATCACCATCGTCATCACCAACACTCCTCTCATCGGGAGAGGGCAATCTCCATCAACATCTTCACCGGCACCATCTCATCTCCAAACCCTAGTTCATATCTTGTAACCAATTATTGTCTCCAAGTCCGGAATTGGTGCTAGTAGTTTGCTAGTAGTGTTGATTACTCCTTGTAGTTGATGCTAGTTGGTTTATTTGGTGGAATATCATATGTTCAGATCCTTTATGCATATTATTACCCCTCTGATTATGAGCATGAATATTCTTTGTGAGTAATTATGTTTGTTCCTGAGGACAAGGGAGAAGTCTTGCTACTAGTAGTCATGTGAATTTGGTATTCGTTCGATATTTTGATGATATGTATGTTGTCTAGCCTCTAGTGGTGTTATGTGAACGTCGACTACATAACACTTCACCATTATTTGGGCCTAGAGGAAGGAATTGGGAAGTAATAAGTAGATGATGGGTTGCTTGAGTGACATAAGCTTAAACCCTAGTTTATGCGTTGCTTCGTAAGGGGCTGATTTGGATCCATATGTTTCATGCTATGGTTAGGTTTACCATAATGCTTTTGTTGTAGTTGTGGATGATTGCAATAGAGGTTAATAATAAGTGGGATGCTTGTCCAAGTAAGGGCTGTACCCAAGCACTGGTCCACCCATATATCAAATTATCAAAGTACTGAACGGGAATCATATGAGCGTGATGAAAACTAGCTTGACAATATTCCCATGTGTCCTCGGGAGCGCTTTTCCTATTATAAGAGTTTGTCCAGGCTTGTCCTTTGCTACAAAAAGGATTGGGCCACCTTGCAGCACTTTATTTACTTTTGTTACTTGTTGCTCGTTACAATTTATCTTATCACAAAACTATCTGTTACCACTTATTTCAGTACTTGCAGAGAATACCTTGCTGAAAACCGCTTATCATTTCCGTCTGCTCCTCGTTGGGTTCGACACTCTTACTTATCGAAAGGACTACGATAGATACCCTATACTTGTGGGTCATCACCGGACACTGACGCGGCTACACAAGCGGTGGCCATGCTGGTGGCCAACGACGGGAGCACCGTCAGCCACACATCCTTCTTGCCGCCATCCAACGTCCGTCTCCCATGGTGTGCCAACTAGCCGGTCCGTCTCCCATGTTCTATTTTTCCTCGCCGAAGACCGCACCTTCACTTCACGGGTCTTGAATCCCGCCCCCGTACATAGAGATCGCAGATGGAGGATGTCAGTCGCCGCCATAGAATAGGTTTAGGGTCGGGTTTCTTTTATTTTTCTGTCATATAAAAGTTCGAAATGTAATGAAAATATGCCGTGTTTGCATTAATCTCGGCCAGTGTATATGAACTTTCACAATAATATACATATTGTAGGAGTACTAGCAAGATGCCCGTGCGTTGCACGGAATATCAAGATCTTGTGGGAGAAAAGGATGAACGAGGGAAAGCCTTATCTTCAAATGTGGAGAGGAGTGCGGGTAAATTGTCATAGTTTCCTTGCTATCCGTTAGATATAGATCGGACGGCTTATATTGCAGGATGACAGGCACACCATCATCACCAACTCTGCTTTTTATTGAACCGAGACAAATCTAACATGCGAAGTAAAATAAACACATAGGGTCTTTACATACACAAATTATCTTAGGGTATCTCCAACGGCTGTAAGATAGGTGTTGGTAAATTTGCCACCTAGGACATAGTGATGATGTGGCTTGTAATAAATGTGGAGAGAGAGCAAAGTTGTATGTAGAATAACCAACAACCTTTGCATAAGCTCCAAGGTGAAATAGAGAGCAATCACATTTATTTTCTCATCATCTATTGGATAGCTTAGATACAACCTATTGGATTAGTTGTATGATAGCTTGTTGGTTGATGACATGGACATTTTACCAACAAGACTAACATACAATCTATTGGAGATGCCCTTAGGCACTCCAATAGTAAGTTCACTACACATTCACGCATTTCACATGTTTCTACAACTATGGGAACCTACGAAAGGGTTAACGTAAATTGCCTCTCTCTCTCCTCCCCTGATTTTCATGGCGGTGGGCCCCTCGCTCCCCCCAATCTACAATCAGCAGCTCACACATTTCTCATTACGTTAATTACGTAACTGGGATTACGTAGGTGTAGCATTACTCGTCCTAAAAAACCCGACTAAGCCAACCTCCCAGCATATCGCGCGGGAAAAGACCCGGCCGCGCCGTTTTAGTCGGGATTACCGGATTACTAGTAGTAGTATCGATGGATCGCGCGAAGGAACAATTTTTTTTAGGGGGCGAAGCACCTAGTTTTTTTGAGGAAAAAAGGCGGTACACTCACAGCACTCCTGTCGCGGTCGCATTGCACCCCACACACAGCTCACGCAAACGGAACGCGCTTCGGGGTGCCTCTTCACTGACATGTGGGACTGCACTTGGAGAAACCGACCATGCGTCAAACTCCCCCCGCCCACCGCGCGAAAATCCTCCCCCCCCCCCACACACAAAAATCCCCCCCAAATCCGATTCATCCGCCCTTCGGTCAACTAGCCAATAATATTCCCCAAACCCCCCTCCCCCCTCGCCCCCTCCACTCCATTCGCTCTGCCAAAGCCGCCCTCCCCGCCGCGCCGATACGTCGGCGCCGCGGTTCGTCAAGGGAATGCACGGCGATCCTCTTGCTCCCACAGTACGCTCTCATAGATTGTTGTCTTCTAGTCGCGCTGCCACTCTGGCTATGTTCTTGTGGAGGCACACGGCAGTCAGCGCCGCCACCGCAGGCGACGTTCGTGTTGAGACGCACGGTGGTCAGCTTCTCCCACGGTACACGCATTCTTGACTAAGGTCCCGTTCATGTCGGTGTAGCGCTGAATGTTAGCTGATAGACACTGTTAATCTCACTGTCTGACGAATTAGTTTACTGTCAATATGCTCTGCTTAAGAAGCTTCCTTTCCCTATTCTGCACTCAATCTGCTTAGCTGAGATGGCATGCCAAGGTCGATTAGTTCCTAAAATATCCTTCCATATATTTATTGTGACGTAGATTGCCATGGTCTAGTAGCCAATCTGTTAGGTGAAATAGCTCTACACTGTTTTATACTCGATCTTTGTTGCTGCGATGGCCTTCGATAGTTCGATGGCTGTGTGCTCGGCCTCATTGACTGCTGAAACAGCCTGCCATAATTTAGCAGACAAATCTATTTGCTGAATTAGCTTTACATATATTTCGTTACTTGGATCTGCTCGTCCAAATTGTTGGGGAACGTTGCAGAAAATTAAAAAAATTCTACGCTTCACCAAGATCAATCTATGGAGTTCATCTACCAATGAGAGAGAGGTGTGCATCTACACACCCTTGTAGATCGCAAGCGGAAGCGTTCAAGAGAACGGGGTTGAGGGAGTCATAGTCGTCGTGATCCAAATTACCGATGATCCTAGTGCTGAACGGACAGCACCTCCGCGTTCAACACACGTACGATTGGGGAAGACGTCTCCTCCTTCTTGATACAGCAAGGGGGAAGGAGAGGTTGATGGAGATCCAGCAGCACGACAGCGTGGTGGTGGAAGTAGCGGTGATCTCGGCAGGGCTTCGCCAAGCTCAGCGAGAGGGAGAGGTGGTACGGGGGAGAGGGAGGCGCTAGGGACTAGGGTGCGGCTGCCCTCCCTTCCCCCTCTTTATATAGGGGGCCTAGGGGGTGCGCCGGCCCTGGAGATCCCATCTCCAAGGGGGGGCGGCGGCCTAGTGGGGGACTTGCCCCCCAAGTCAAATGGGGCGCCCCCCCACCCCTAGGGTTTCCAACCCTAGGCGCAGGGGAGGCCCAAAGGGGGTGCACCAGCCCACCAGGGGCTGGTTCCCTTCCCATTTCAGCCCACGTGGCCCTCCAGGATATGTGGCCCCACCCGATGGACCCCCGGGACCCTTCCGGTGGTCCCGGTACAATACCGGTGACCCCCGAAACTTTCCAGGTGGCCGAAACCGGACTTCCTATATAGAATTCTTTACCTCCGGACCATTCCAGAACTCCTCGTGACGTCTGGGATCTCATCCCGGACTCCAAACAACTTTCGGGTTTCCGCATGCTAATGTCTCTACAACCCTAGCATCACCGAACCTTAAGTGTGTAGACCCTACGGGTTCGGGAATCATGCAGACATGACCGAGACAGCTCTCCGACCAATAACCAACAGCTGGATCTGGATACCCATGTTGGCTCCCACATGTTCCATGATGATCTCATCGGATGAACCATGATGTCGAGGATTCAAGTAACCCCGTATACAATTCCCTTTGTCAACCGGTATGTTACTTGCCCGAGATTCGATCGTCGATATCCCAATACCTCGTTCAATCTCATTACCGGCAAGTCACTTTACTCGTACTATAATGCATGATCCCGTGACCAAACACTTGGTCACATTGAGCTCACTATGATGATGCATTACCGAGTGGGCCCAGAGATACCTCTCCGTCATATGGAGTGACAAATCCCAGTCTCGATCCGTGTCAACCCAACAGATACTTTCAGGGATACCCGTAGTATACCTTTATAGTCACCCAGTTACGTTGTGACGTTTGGTACACCCAAAGCACTCCTACGGTATCTGGGAGTTACACGATCTCATGGCCTAAGGAAAAGATACTTGACATTGGAAAAGCTCTAGCACATGAACTACACGATCTTGTGCTATGCTTATGATTGGGTCTTGTCCATCACATCATTCTCCTAATGATGTGATCCCATTATCAATGACATCCAATGCCCATAGTCAGGAAACCATGACTATCTATTGATTAACGAGCTAGTCAACTAGAGGCTTACTAAGGACATGTTGTGGTCTATGTATTCACACATGTATTACGATTTCCGGATAACACAATTATAGCATGAATAATAGACAATTATCATGAACAAGGAAATATAATAATAATCATTTTATTATTGCCTCTAGGGCATATTTCCAACAGTCTCCCACTTGCACTAGAGTCAATAATCTAGTTACATTGTGATGAATCGAACACCCATAGAGTTCTGGTGTTGATCATGTTTTGCTCGCGGAAGAGGTTTAGTCAACGGATCTGCGACATTCAGATCCGTATGCACTTTGCAAATATCTATGTCTCCATCTTGAACATTTTCACGAATGGATTTGAAGCGACGCTTGATGTGCCTGGTTTTCTTATGAAATCTGGGCTCCTTGGCAAGGGCAATAACTCAAGTGTTGTCACAGAAGAGAGAGATCATCCCCGACGCATTGGGTATGACTCCTAGGTCGGTGATGAACTCCTTCATCCATATTGCTTCATGCGCTGCCTCCTAGGCTGCCATGTACTCCGCTTCACATGTAGATCCCGCCACGACGCTTCGCTTGCAACTGCACCAGCTTACTGCCCCTCCATTCAAAATATACACGTATCCGGTTTGTGACTTAGAGTCATCCAGATCTGTGTCGAAGCTAGCGTCGACGTAACACTTTACGACGAGCTCTTCGTCACCTCCATAAACGAGAAACATATCCTTAGTCCTCTTCAGGTACTTCAGGATATTCTTGACCGCTGTCCAGTGTTCCTTGTCGGGATTTCTTTGGTACCTTCCTACCAAACTTACGGCAAGGTTTACATCAGGTTTGGTACATAGCATCGCATACATAATAGATCCTATGGTTGAGGCGTAGGGGATGACACTCATCTCTTCTATATCTTCTGCCATGGTCGGGCATTGAGTCGAGCTCAATCTCACACCTTGCAATACAGGCAAGAACCCTTTCTTGTACTGATCCATATTGAACTTCTTCAATATCTTATCAAGGTATGTGCTTTGTGAAAGACCTATGAGGCGCCTCGATCTATCCCTATAGATCTTTATGCCTAATATGTAAGCAGCTTCTCCAAGGTCCTTCATTGAAAAACACTTATTCAAGTAGGCCTTAATGTTGTCCAAAAGTTCTATATCATTTCCCATCAAAAGTATGTCATCTACATATAATATGAGAAATGCTACAGAGCTCCCACTCACTTTCTTGTAAACGCAGGCTTCTCCATAAGTCTGCATAAACCCAAACGCTTTGATCATCTCATCAAAGCGAATGTTCCAACTCCAAGATGCTTGCACCAGCCCATAAATGGACCGCTGGAGCCTGCATACCTTGTTAGCATTCTCAGGATCGACAAAACCTTCCGGCTGGATCATATACAGTTCTTCCTTAAGATAGCCATTAAGGAATACCGTTTTGACGTCCATTTGCCATATCTCATAATCATAGTATGCAGCAATTGCTAACATGATTCGGACGGACTTAAGCTTCGCTACGGGAGAGAAAGTCTCATCGTAGTCAATCCCTTGAACTTGTCGATAACCCTTAGCAACAAGTCGAGCTTTATAGATGGTGACATTTCCATCCGCGTCCGTCTTCTTCTTAAAGATCCATTTGTTTTCTATCGCTCGCCGATCATCGGGCAAGTCAGTCAAAGTCCATACTTTGTTTTCATACATGGATTCTATCTCGGATTGCATGGCTTCTAGCCATTTATTGGAATCTGGGCCCGCCATCGCTTCTTCATAGTTCGAAGGTTCACCGTTGTCTAACAACATGATTTCCAGGACAGGGTTGCCATACCACTCTCGTGTGGAACGTGTCCTTGTGGACCTACGAAGTTCAGTAGCAACTTGATCCGAAGTACCTTGATCATCATCATTAATTTCCTCTCCAGTCGGTGTAGGCACCACAGGAACATTTTCCTGAGCTGTACTACTTTCCGGTTCAAGAGGTAGTACTTCATCGAGTTCTACTTTCCTCCCACTTACTCCTTTCGAGAGAAACTCCTTTTCCAGAAAGGATCTGTTCTTGGCAACAAAGATCTTGCCTTCGGATCTAAGGTAGAAGGTATACCCAATGGTTTCCTTAGGGTATTTCTATGAAGACACATTTTTCCGACTTGGGTTCGAGCTTTTCAGGTTGAAGTTTCTTGACATAAGCATCGCATCCCCAAACTTTTAGAAACGATAGCTTAGGTTTCTTCCCAAACCATAATTCATACGGTGTCATCTCAACGGATTTAGACGGTGCCCTATTTAAAGTGAATGTAGCTGTCTCCAGAGCGTATCCCCAAAATGATAGCGGTAAATCGGTAAGAGACATCATAGATCGCACCATATCCAATAGAGTGCGATTACGATGTTCGGACACACCGTTATGCTGAGGTGTTCCAGGCGGCGTGAGTTGTGAAACGATTCCACATTTTCTTAAGTGTGTACCAAATTCATGACTTAAATATTCTCCTCCACGATCCGATCGTAAGAATTTTATCTTTCAGTTACGTTGATTCTCTACTTCATTCTGAAATTCCTTGAACTTTTCAAAGGTCTCAGACTTGTGTTTCATCAAGTAGACATACCCATATCTACTTAAGTCATCGGTGAGAGTGAGAACATAACGATAGCCTCCGCGAGCCTCAACGCTCATTGGACCACACACATCAGTTTGTATGATTTCCAATAAGTTGGTTGCTCGCTCCATTGTTCCGGAGAATGGAGTCTTGGTCATTTTGCCCACGAGGCATGGTTCGCATGTGTCAAATGATTCATAATCGAGAGACTCTAAAAGTCCATCAGCATGGAGTTTCTTCATGCGCTTGACACCAATGTGACCAAGGCGGCAGTGCCACAAGTATGTGGGACTATCGTTATCAACCTTACATTTTTTTGTATTCACACTATGAATATTTGTAACATCACGTTCGAGATTCATCAAGAATAAACCATTGACCAGCGGGGCATGACCATAAAACATGTCTCTCATATAAATAGAACAACCATTATTCTCGGATTTAAATGAGTAGCCATCTCGTATTAAACGAGATCAAGATACAATGTCCATGCTCAAAGCTGGCACTAAATAACAATTATTGAGGTTTAAAACTAATCCCGTAGGTAAATGTAGAGGTAGCGTGCTGACGGCGATTGATACATCTCCAACATATCTATAATTTTTGATTGCTCCATGCTACTTTATCTACTGTTTTAGGCAATATTGGGCTTTATTATCCACTTTTATATTATTTTTGGGACTAACCTATTAACCGGAGGCCCAGCCCAGATTGGCTGTTTTATGCCTATTTCAGTGTTTCGAGGAAAAGGAATATCAGACGAAGTCAAAATGGAACAAAATCAACTGGAGAAGTTATTTTTGGAAGATAAGCAACCCAGGGAACTTGGAGTGCATGTCAGGGGAGATACGGGCTGCCCATGAGTGTAGGGGGGCGCGCCCAGGGGGCGCGCCCCCCTACCTCGTGGGGCCCCCGTAGCTCCTTTGACGTACCCCCTGCACCCATATATACCTACGTATCATAAAACTTCCAGAATAGAACCTAGATCTGGAGTTCCGCCGCCGCAAGCCTCTGTAGCAACCAAAAACCAATCGGGACCCTGTTCCGGCACCCTGCCGAAGGGGGATCCCATCACCGGAGGACATATTCATCATCCCGACGCTATCCATGACGAGGAGGGAGTAGTTCACCCTCGGGGCTGAGGGTATGTACTAGTAGCTATGTGTTTGATCTCTCTCTCTCTCTCTCGTGTTCTCTCTCGTGTTCCCTCTATGGCACGATCTTGATGTATCCCGAGATTTGCTATTATAGTTGGATCTACTCTCTTGTGATGAATTGAGTTTCCCCTTTGAAGTTATCTTATCGGATTGAGTCTTTTATGAGAACACTTGATGTATGTTATGGTGATCAACTTGCGGGTTTTGTGACATTGGGAACCTATGCATAGGGGTTGGCACACGTTCTTGACTCTCCGGTAGAAACTTTGGGGCACTCTTTGAAGTACTTTTATGTTGGATGGATGAATCTGAGATTGTGTGATGCATATCGTATAATCATGCCGACGGATACTTGAGGTGACAATGGAGTATCTAGGTGACATTAGGGTTTTGGTAGATTGGTGTCTTAAGGTGTTACTCTAGTATGAACTCTATGATGGATTGAGCGGAAAGAATATCTTTATGTTATTTTACTACGAACTCTTGAATAGATAGAACAGAAAGGATAACTTTGAGGTGGTTTCATACCCCACCATAATCTCTATGTTTGTTCTCCGCTATTAGTGGCTCTGGAGTGACTCTTTGTTGCATGTTGAGGGCTTGTTATATGATCTATCTATGTTATTATTGTTGAGAGAACTTGCACTAGTGAAAGTATCAACCCTAGGCCTTGTTTCCTATCATTGCAATACCGTTTAGGCTCACTTTTACCGCTCGCTACATTGCTGTTTTTATTATTTTAGATTACAAAAACCTATATCTACTATCTATTTTGCACGTGTATCTTCATCTCTTCGCCGAACTAGTGCACCTATACAATTTACCATTGTATTGGGTGTGTTGGGGACACAAGAGACTCTTTGTTATTTGGTTGCAGGGTTGTTTGAGAGAGACCATCTTCATCCTACGCCTCATACGGATTGATAAACCTTAGGTCATGCACTAGAGGGAAATTTGCTACTGTCCTAGAAACCTGTGCATTTGCAGGCCCAACAACGTCTACAAGAAGAAGGTTGTGTAGTAGACATCAAGCTCTTTTCTGGCGCCGTTGCCGGGGAGGCTAGGTAAAGGGTACTCACACTCCGTCAACTAAGCTATTTTTTGGAGAGGTAAGTGCTTGAAGGTATATCTTTAGATCTTGCAATCGAATCTTTTTGTTTCTTGTTTTAGCACTAGTTTAGTTTATAAAGGAAAATTACAAAAAAATGGAGTTAAGTTTGTCACATACGCTTCACCTTTTTAATATCTTTCGTGAGTATGATGGAAAGGAAAATTGTGCTCAAGTACTAGAAGAAGAATTACATAGAATTCTTGGCATAAAATATGTGAAATATGAGCATGATTGCAATGTTGTTAGTATGAATTCCCTGAACATCCATGATGCTAATGATATGCAAAGCCACAAGCTTGGGGAAGGTATGTTTGATGGAGATGATATTTTTTGTCTCCCAAGCTTTGATGAGCAAATTTACTATGATGAAAGCATGCCTCCTATCTATAATCATTATTGTGATGACACGTATGCTTTAAAGAATAAGGATAACCATGAAACTTGTCATCTTGATCTTAATTTTCCATCATATGATAGTTATTTTGTTGAGTTTGCTCCCACTACTACTCATGAGAAGAATTTTGCTTATGTGGAGAATAATAAATTTTCTATGCTTGTTGATCATGAAAAGAATGCTTTAGGTGCTGGTTATATTGTTGAATTCATTCATGATGCTACTCAAAATTATTATGAGAGAGGAACATATGCTTGTAGGAATTGCAATAATGTCAAGTTTCCTCCCTATGTGCTTAAATTCTTGAAGCTATTCTTGTGTTACCTTCCTATGCTAGTTGATTATTGTTCCCATAAGTTGTTTGCTCACAAAATCCCTATGCATAGGAAGTGGGTTAGACTTAAATGTGCTAGTCATATTCTTCATGATGCTCCCGTTATGTTTCAATTTTTATCTTTTATGTGAGCATCATTGTCATCATCATGCCTAGCTAGAAAGGCATTAAAGAAAAGCACTTGTTGGGAGACAACCCAATATTTACCCTTACTGTTTTTGTGTGTCCACATGATTATGCTACTGTAGTAATGATGTTTTATAGCTTTTGTTTCAATAAAGTGCCAAGAAGAACCTTTGGGAAGACTTGGGTGAAGTTTATATGATCTTGCTGTAGAAAACAGAAACTTTTGCGCTCACGAGAATAGCTGCCATTTTTTACTGGAGAGTGCTTTTAGGTTGATTATTTTTGCAGATGATTAATAGACAAATTACTCAGGTCCAGCAGTTTATTTCAGAATGTTTGGGGTTCCAGAAGTATACGTTTTATACAGATTACTACAGACTGTCCTGTTTTTGACAGATTCTGTTTTCATTGTGTTGTTTGCTTATTTTGATGCATCTATGAGTAGTATAGGAGGGTATGAACCATAGAGAAGTTGGAATACAGTAGGATTTACACCAATATGAATTTAGAATGAGTTCATTACATTACCTAAGTGGTTTTATTTTCTTATACTAACGGAGCTTACGAGTTTTGTTTTGAGTTTTGTGTGGTTAAAGTTTTCAAGTTTTGGGTAAGGATTCGATGGACTATGGAATAAGGAGTGGAAAGAGCCTAAGCTTGGGGATGCCCAAGGCACCCCAAGGTAATATTCAAGGACAACCAAGCAACTAAGCTTGGGGATGCCCCGGAAGGCATCCCCTCTTTTGTCTTCGTTCATCGGTAACTTTACTTGGAGCTATATTTTTATTCACCACATGATATGTGTTTTGCGTGGAGCGTCATTTTATTTTGTTTTGCTTGCTGTTTGAATAAGAAACCAAGATCTGAAATTCTTTAATGAGAGAGAGCCACATACATGATTTGGAATTTGCTAGAATACTCTATGTGCTTCACTTATACCTTGTTGAGCGTGATAATTTTTGCTCTAGTGCTTCACTTAGATCTTTTAGAGCACGGTGGTGTATTTGTTTTAAAGAAACTATTGGTCTCTCATGCTTAACTTAGATTATTTTGAGAGTCGTTATTAGCATGGTAATTTGCTTAATGTTAATATACTTGGTATTCAAGATATGTGAAACTTTCTTTTGAGTGCGTTGAATACTAAAATAAGTTTGATGCTTGATAATTGTTTTGAGAAATGGAGGTGATAATATCAAAGCAATGCTAGTTGGGGTGATTATGAATTCAAAGAATGCTTGTGTTGAAGTTTGCGATTCCCGTAGCATGCACATATGGTGAACCGCTTTGTGATGAAGTCGGAGCACAATTTTATTTATTGATTGTCTTCCTTATGAGTGGCAGTCGGGGACGAGCGGTGGTCTTTTCCTACCAATCTATCCCCCTAGGAGTATGCGTTTAGTGCTTTGGTTTTTGATGACTTCTAAATTTTTGCAACAAGTGCATGAGTTCTTTTGATTAATGTTGAGTCCATGGATTACACGCACTCTCACCCTTCCAGCATTGCTAGCCTCTCTAATACCGCGCACTTTTCGCCGGTATCATACACCCACCATATACCTTCCTCAAAACAGCCACCATACATACCTATCATGGCATTTCCATAGCCATTCCGAGATATATTGCCATGCAACTTTCCACCGTTCCATTCATATGACACACATTACTTTTGTCATATTGCTTTTTGCATGAACATGTAGTTGACATTGTATTTGTGGCAAAGCCACCGTACATAATTCTTTCATACATGTCACTCTTGATTCATTGCATATCCCGGTACACCGCCGGAGGCATTCATATATAGTCATATTTTGTTCTAAGTATCGAGTTGTAATTGTTGAGTTGTAAGAAAAATAAAAGTGTGATGATCATCATTATCAAAGAATTGTCCCAGTGAGGAAAGGATGATGGAGACTGTGATTCCCGCATAAGTCGGGATGAGACTCCGGACTTTATGAAAAATAAAAGAGGCCAAAGAAGCCCAAATAAAAAAAAGAGTGGCCATAAAAAAAGTAAAGGCCAAATAAAAAAATGAGAGAAAAAGAGAGAAGGGACAATGCTACTATCCTTTTACCACACTTGTGCTTCAAAGTAGCACCATGATCTTCATGATAGAGAGTCTCATATGTTGTCACTTTCATATACTAGTGGGAATTTTTCATTATAGAACTTGGCTTGTATATTCCAATGATGGGCTTCCTCAAAAGTGCCCTAGGTATTCGTGAGTAAGCAGGTTGGATGCACACTCACTTAGTTTCTTTTATTGAGCTTTCATATACTTATAGCTCTAGTGCATCCATTGCATGGCAATCCCTACTCACCCACATCGATATCTATTTATGGGCATCTCCATAGCCCATTGATACGCCTAGTTGATGTGAGACTATCTTCTCCTTTTTTTTGTCTTCTCCACAACCACCATTCTATTCCACCTATAGTGCTATGTCCATGGCTCACGCTCATGTATTGCGTGAAAGTTGAAAAAGTTTGAGATTATTAAAGTAGAAACAATTGATTGGCTCGTCATCGGGGTTGTGCATGATTAAATACTTTGTGTGATGAAGATAGAGCTTAGCTAGACTATATGACTTTGTAGGGATAACTTTCTTTGGCCATGCTATTTTGAGAAGACATGATTGCTTTAATTTGTATGCTTGAAGTATTATTACTTTTATGTTAATATGAACTTTTGTCTTGAATCTTTCGAATCTAAATATTCATGCCACAATTAAGAAGATTTACATTGAAATTATGCCAAAGTATCACTCCGCATCAAAAAAAATCTTTTTTATCATTGAAATTAGTGCTTTGGTTTTTGATGACTTCTTAATTTTTGCAACAAGTGCATGAGTTCTTTTGATTAATGTTGAGTCCATGGATTATACGCACTCTCACCCTTCCACCATTTCTAGCCTCTCTAATACTGCGCACTTTTTGCCGGTATCATACACCCACCATATACCTTCCTCAAAACAGCCACCATACCTACCTATCATAGCATTTCCATAGCCATTCAGAGATATATTGCCATGCAACTTTCCATCGTTCCATTCATATGACACACATTACTTTTGTCATATTGCTTTTTGCATGAACATGTAGTTGATATTGTATTTGTGGCAAAGCCACCGTTCATAATTCTTTCATACATGTAACTCTTGATTCATTGCATATCCCGGTACACCACCGGAGGCATTCATATAGAGTCATATTTTGTTCTAAGTATGGAATTGTAATTGTTGAGTTGTAAGAAAAATAAAAGTGTGATGATCATCATTATTAGAGCATTGTCCCAGTGAGGAAAGGATGATGGAGACTATGATTCCCCCATAAGTCGGGATGAGATGTCACGCCCAATATGCGACCCTATCCAAAAGGAACTCGAAGGTCCACCAAGGATAGACCCGCATATTGAAACACTTTTGCAAGGTGGATATCATTACATCAACATTACATAATAGATGGGGATACATACATAAGGAATACAATGCCACACAAATACAACTTCACAATACATCAGAGCATCATCCGGCTACGGATGAAACACAAACAGAAACTCAAATGGCATCCAGCCTGATAGCCCAGGCTGCCGACCTAGAACCTATCCCCTGGTCGAAGAAGCAGAAGAAGAACTCAACGCAAGCAAGCATCGCTCTCGCGTCATGATCATCGCATAACCTGTACCTGCAACTGTTGTTGTAGTAATCTGTGAGCCACAAGGACTCAGCAATCCCATTACCATGGGTATCAAGACTAGCAAAGCTTAATGGGAAAGGAAGGGTAAAGTGGTGAGGCTACAGCAGCAACTAAGCATATATGGTGGCTAACATACGTAAATAAGAGCGAGAAGAGAGCCAAAGGAACGGTCGTGAATCTAGCAATGATCAAGAAGTGATCCTTAAATGCTACTTACGTCAAACATAACCCAAAGACTGTGTTCACTTTCCGGACTCCGCCGAAAAGAGACCATCACGGCTACACACATGGTTGATGCGTTTTAATTCGGATCTGGTGTCAAGTTATCTACAACCGGACATTAACAAATTCACATCTGCCTATAACCGCAGGCACGGCTTTCGAAAGATTATACCCTACAGGGGTGTCCCAACTTAGCCCATGATAAGCTCTCGCGATCAACAAAGGATATACCTTCTCCCAGGAAGACCCGATCAGACTCGGAATCCCGGTTTACAAGACATTTCGACAATGGTAAAACAAGACCAGCAAAGCCGCCCGATGCGCCGACAAATCCCGATAGGAGCTGCACATATCTCGTTCTCAGGGCACACCAGATAGGTCAGCCTATGAGTAAAACCAGCCCTCGAGTTGCCCCGAGGTGGCCCCGCAGTCCGCCCGGTTCAGACCAACACTTAGACAAGCACTGGCCCGGGGGGGCTAAAATAAAGATGACCCTTGGGTTGGCCGACCCAAGGGAAAGGGTAGGTGGTGGTGAGGCAAATGGTAAAACCAAGGTTGGGCCTTGCTGGAGGAGTTTTATTCAAAGCGAACTGTCAAGGGGGTTCCATAAATCACCCGACCGCATAAGGAACGCAAAATCCGGGAACATAACACCGGTATGACGGAAACTAGGGCGGCAAGAGTGGAACAAAATACTAGGCAAAGGCCGAGTCTTCCACCCTTTACCAAGTATATAGATGCATTAATAATATAAGAGATATTGTGATATCCCAACCAAAATCCTGTCCACCATGGAGCAATCTTCAACTTCACCTGCAACTAGCAATGCTATAAGAGGGGCTGAGCAAAAGCGATAACATAGCCAAACAACGGTTTGCATAGGAAAGGTGTCAAAGGTTAGAGGTTCATGGCAATTTGGGATGGCTTGATAAACAGGTGATAGGTAGCGCAGCAAAGCGATAGAACGAAGCAACTAGCATAGCAATGATAGTAGTGAGATCCAGGGTAGCGGTCATCTTGCCTGAAATCCCGCAAGGAAGAAGAACGAGTCCATGAAGAAGATGAAGCCACGAAGACGAACCAAGCGTAGACGAATGAATCCTCACGATCGCAACAAAACAGGAACTATCGAAAAGAAGCACACAACATGGTAAACAACCAAACATGAACAAGGCATGATGCACACACAAGCATGATGCATGACAAGGCTACATGAAGCTACTCATGGCAAGGGATGGTGCAAACAAGAGCAACACATCAAGGCAAATTTAAATGAGGCCGGGAACAACATATAACAATTCCGGTAAGTCCTCATGCAAATTTCGAAGTTGGTCCAGATCTGAATAAACCTTATGTTCAAGTTGTTAAACAGCAAGTTAAGATGCACAAAGATGATCTACACGAGATTCTAGTCAAGTTACATATGAAGTTCATTAGATTTGGAGCTACGGCCTAGAAGATATGAGCAACACAAGTTAAACATGGCATTGATGCAAAATGCATTCGAACATCAAGCAAACACCTCAAAACATGGATGCAACATGATAATATGAAACTACATGCAATTCTAAGCAAGTTTCATATAAAGCACACTCAAAACGGAGCAACGGTTCAACACACACACACATGAAACAAGTTATAGCAACAATCTGTCCAAAACAGCAACTAGGCATATTGCAAGAATCAAAACATTATGCTACAGCACCACAATATGAAAACAAAAGGCATGGGCATGATGTACAGGTAAAGCACAACAAAACATGAACACTGAGCTATCTCCAGAAATCACTAGAACATGCTCAAACACACATGGTAAGATTGCAAGTAATAACAATTTCAGACTTTGCAGAAAATAACATCACGATGCAATGTTTAGAGCTATCAAACAACATGTTACAGGAACTTATAATAGCAAGAAAAGACATGGCATGATTCTACTCAAATCATAGATCAAAAGTCCCTTACTGACCATAAGCCAAAAAGGATCAGACAATATGATGGCACCCATGTAAACATAGCAAGTTATTATACATATTCAAACATGGCAGGAACAGAATTATGAAGGCATGTTGGTGATCTTGTACCACTCACCACAGAGCAATATATAGCATGGCAAGGCAACCAACATTAAGAAGACATATTTATGAAGCTAAGCATGGTAAGAACAAGTCCATAGCATACAAGGATCAACTACAACAACCTTGGCCAAATTGAATAACATGTAAACAATCTGCCAGGAAACATTTTGAAGCAAAAGTAGAGCACGAAAATGACATGCTAGGCTACTCCATAATTGCAACCAAGGGTAGGGATGTATAGAGCATAACCATATATTCAAAACATCCTTACTGAAGTATCTCAAATTATGCATGGATAAGTCTGTAGCATCAAGTTTACATGGCATCAAAATAACAGCAGAACAGGAACTAAAATCAGCAACATCACGATGCCTAGTTTGCATGCTTGTGCTAGTCACCACATTGATCACAAAAATACATGGTAAGCACCTTTGTAAAGAAGACATAGCATAGATCAAAACACATGTAGATATCAACCTCATAGGATGCACACATCAATCATGGCAAAAATGACAAAAGAGCTCATTCTGTTAACAGACAATAGAAAACATTATGAAGCCCTCTTGCAACGATGATTCAGGCATCTAGATGACCTCAAATGACTATGATGCAATGGAATGAAATGATGTACTCGTCGAGACAAACAATTTGACATATTACACGCATGAAACGGAGCTACGGATGCAGAGATACGATGCGATGAACATGGCATGAAAATTACACAGATCTGGGACTTAGGCAAATTTCAGGGAGGGGAAAGTCAACCTTTGGATCTGGGCACGGATTTCGAGGCAGGGCTGGATCTCGCCGGAGACCATGCCGGAGACGGGGGAGACGGCCGGAGGGAGGGCGCGGGGCGGCGGCGCCGTAGTCGGGGACGAAGTGGCCGGAGCTGAAGGCCGCGGCCGGGCAGAGACGGGCCGGCGCGGCTCCCGCACGGCGCAGGGCAGCGCTCCCTGGCGGCCGGAGGCGGCGCGGGGCCGCGGCGTGCGGGGTCGGCGTTGGCTGGGGTCGGGGCCTGGGACCCGAGGCGGCGGCGAGAGAACAAGGCGGCGGCGGAGGGCGCCTCGGCTGGCTGCGGAGCACGCCGGCGGCTGGGCGAAATCGCGAGCGGCGGCGGGCGCTGGAGCCGGCCAGCGCGGGTGGCGGCACAGGCGGATCCTGGCGACGGCGCAGCGAGGCGGGCTCCTCGGGCCCGGGAGGGCCGCGGACGGGCTTCGCGGGCCCGCGGCGGCGCGCGGGGGTAACGGCGGCGGCGGGGACACATGGCGGACTCTGATTAGCTGCGGGGCGAGGGCGGACGTGTCTGGCTGCGGCTGGATGCATCCGGCGGCGGAGAGGGAAAAATCTAGGGTTTCGTCTGTGAATTCATCCGTGAATTTCGGGGGAGGTCTAGTTTTATAGGTAGAGGGAGCTAGGAGAGTCCAAATGAGGAGCTGTTTTCGCCCACACGATCGTGATCGAACGACCGAGAGCATGGAGGGGAGTTAGATGGGTTTTGGGCCACTTTGGAGGGGTGTTGGGCTGTAAAGAGAAAGGGGCTTTACGGTTACCCGGTTAACCGTTGGAGTATCAAACGACCTCCAAATGGCACGAAACTTGACAGGCGGTCTACCGGTGCTATACCAAGGCCGCTTGGCAAGACTCGGTCCATTCCGAGAATGTTTAACACCCACTCACAACGAGAGACAAAAGGGGGACGCCGGAGGGCATAGGAGTGCCGGATTGCGAAACGGTCAACAGGGAAAATGCTCGGATGCATGAAATGAAAACATATGCAAAATGAAATGCACATGATGACATGATAAAATGCAACATGAAGGCGAATGACATGGCAATGACAGCGAATAACTGGCAGACACCTGGCGCATCGGATCCGGGGTGTTACAACACTCCTCCACTAACAAGAGATCTCGTCCCGAGATCTTAGGACCGAGACGGAAGGGAAAAAGGATGAGGTGAAACAAGAACCCAAGAGAAGAAGCAAACAATCGAGAGCACTCGATAAGAAGAGAGGAACGACGAGAATGACGAGAATCGAAAGCTCACGGAGTCAGATAGACTATGAAACCACTCCGGTTAGAACGAGATAAGAAATGAATAAGACTGAAAGAATTTAGGCAGCACTCCGGCTGAAAAATGGAAGGAATAGAACATGAACTTAAGAAGATGGAATGACACTTGACGACATTAGCAACGCAATACCTCCGGAAGAATTGAAAGAATGGAATGAAAAGAACTTAGAAGGAAGGATTGAATGGAGTTGTTGAGAAAATCAACAACGAAAGAATAAGCTTGATGTGGACTTATGGATAACATCTCAAAATTTATGAGCTGATAACCGACCACAAGCAGAAAAGATTGAATAGCTGAGAAGAACGAAGAAATGCAAAACTCCACTTCAAAAGAAATACGGAGAATTAATTGCACTTCGAAAATCAAGAAGGAAAGATACTTGAGCTCCTTCGATAAGAATCTTGATGAACTCTTGAAAGAATGAATTAAATCATGAAGAACCACCATGAAGAACTCCGTTGACAAAAGGATGACGAGATAAAATGAAGGATGAAAGAATAAGATTAGCGTTGCGATGATTTAGATAGAGGTTCCGACGAGATGGTCGAGGGAAATTGAACTCCGGAAAAGAAAAGATGGGAAACACTTGGAACTAGAATTTATTCATCATGAACAAACTCCGAAGGAAGGGATTAATCAACTTGATGAAATAAGAATAAGATTTATTGTATGCTTATCCTTCATCAAATTAAACTGATGACAAACAATGGATTTTTGCATATTACTTATTCTTGTTGAAAATGATTGAGAAATGACATATCGCAACTTGAGAAGGTCTTCATGAACCACCGGTAGGATTGGAAAGAACGAATGAAATTGATATGATAATCAAGGAAAAAGAATGTTGAACGAACCACCGTTAGAAATGAAAAGGAACGAACAAAAGAGAAAGAATCGCCGGGAAGAATTAGAAAAACTAATAAGCTAGAGGGGATTAGATGCAAAAGAACAAAGAGATCATGAGCTGATTAACGAACACTTGAACGAAGCACCGGGATAATTAGAGAACGATAGTTGAAATGTGAGGACGAAGAATTCTTAGGGAACGATGGCCTCCGGTGAAAAGAAATGGAAAAACAACTCCTGACAAAGTCCGGATGGTTGAGAAGAAGAATATCTGACGAATGGAATAATTCGAAAGGATAGCATGAAGCTAAAAACCACTAATCTCGAGAGAATGGGCAAGATTTAGAGGAAAACTCTTCTTCGGTCTTCAAACGACGACGAGAAACAGCACCAAAATTACTGAGATACTCCGGGAGAATGAAAAGCGAAGGGGTTGAGCCAACAATGAAAAGAGTTTGAAATTGATCTTGAAGAAGGCATGTGACTGATGGAATCCATTCTTACGTCACACTTGAAAAGAATTGAGGATAACTCCGGGGAAATTAGAAGAGTCAGGTAAGATCCTGGGAAAAGACGTGTGGGTTAGGGCCCACTGAAGAGAAAACACTGTTGAAAAGGATGATGAACAGATAGATGATGCACCGGAACATTTGAAATATTTGAATGAGGTGACAACCTCAAGTTAATTCATACACAGACGAATCTCCTGGGATGTGTTGAACACTCCGGAAGGATAAACTGGCGAGAGGCGAACGAGTAGGGAGAACACTTGAGCTGAGGGAAAGAATATAATCACTACCGAAAATTAGAATTGAATTCACCGGAAAAGAAAAGAGATGAAGAATGACGAATGAGACGAGAATTCACCGGTTGAAAATAATTTACGAAAGACTGAAGAGGTTCCACACGAATGAAATAGATGGCCGAGAGAGAGTCATACTCTGGGAAGAAAAGGGTGGGAGGGCGGGAAAAACAAAGGCAACTTGGAAGGGGAAATCGACGAATATCTTGAAGAGAAAACACCGGTTGAAATCATTGAGGAGAGAGAACAAAAACTTCACAGGAGTAGGATGGATACTCGATTACGGACTCCGGCATCGAGAAGAAAAATGGGTGGGCGGGTGGGAAAAGAAAACAACTAAGGATTGAACATGGCAAAGATGAAGAGGCTCGAGTCAACTTGATGAGAAATGTACCAGATAAAAAGAGTTGAGGAACAACTATCGGAAAACCAACTGCGTGATCCTAAAGAAAATTTGAAAGGGAAGAGGAGTAATTCAAAACACCTACGTCAAGATTCCTTACCAGAGCGACGAAGGGACTGAGAAGTAAAAAGAATTCCTACTCTCCGATATAACTAGACTCCGAAAACAGTTTTCTTCTAGACTCAAGAACGGCCAAACTACACGATCAATCAAGGGGGCTCCTAAGGTCGGTCGAGGCTCTGATTACCAACTTGTCACGCCCAATATGCGACCCTATCCAAAAGGAACTCGAAGGTCCCATGAAGGATAGACCCGCATATTGAAACACTTTTGCAAGGTGGATATCATTACATCAACATTACATAATAGATGGGGATACATACATAAGGCATACAATGCCACACAAATACAACATCACAATACATCAGAGCATCATCCAGCTACGGATGAAACACAAATAGAAACTCAAACGGCATCCACCCTGCTAGCCCAGGCTGCCGACCTGGAACCTATCCCCTGGTCGAAGAAGCAGAAGAAGAACTCAACGCAAGCAAGCATCGCTCTCGCGTCATGGTCATCGCATAACCTGTACCTGCAACTGTTGTTGTAGTAATCTGTGAGCAACGAGGACTCAGCAATCCCATTACCATGGGTATCAAGACTAGCAAAGCTTAATGGGGAAGGAAGGGTAAAGTGGTGAGGCTGCAGCAGCGACTAAGCATATATGGTGGCTAACATACGCAAACAAGAGCGAGAAGAGAGCCAAAGGAACGGTCGTGAAGCTAGCAATGATCAAGAAGTGATCCTGAACTCCTACTTACGTCAAACATAACCCAAAGACCATGTTCACTTTTCGGACTCCGCCGAAAAGAGACCATCACGGCTACACACACGGTTGATGCGTTTTAATTCGGATCTGGTGTCAAGTTATCTACAACCGGACATTAACAAATTCACATCTGCCTATAACCGCAGGCACAGCTTTCGAAAGATTATACCCTACAGGGGTGTCCCAACTTAGCCCATGATAAGCTCTCGCGATCAACGAAGGATATACCTTCTCCCAGGAAGACCCGATCAGACTCGGAATCCCGGTTTACAAGACATTTCGACAATGGTAAAACAAGACCAGCAAAGCCGCCCGATGCGCCAACAAATCCCGATAGGAGCTGCACATATCTCGTTCTCAGGGCACACCGGATAGGTCAGCCTATGAGTAAAACCAGCCCTCGAGTTGCCCCTAGGTGGCCCCGCAGTCTGCCCGGTTCGGACCAACACTTAGACAAGCACTGGCCCGGGGGGGCTAAAATAAAGATGACCCTCGGGTTGGCCGACCCAAGGGAAAGGGTAGGTGGTGGTGAGGCAAATGGTAAAACCAAGGTTGGGCCTTGCTGGAGGAGTTTTATTCAAAGCGAACTATCGAGGGGGTCCCATAAATCACCCGACCGCATAAGGAACGCAAAATCCGGGAACATAACACCGGTATGACGGAAACTAGGGCGGCAAGAGTGGAACAAAACAGTAGGCAAAAGGCCGAGTCTTCCACCCTTTACTAAGTATATAGATGCATTAATAATATAAGAGATATTGTGATATCCCAACCAAAATCCTGTCCACCATGGAGGAATCTTCAACTTCACCTGCAACTAGCAACGCTATAAGAGGGGCTGAGCAAAAGCGATAACATAGCCAAACAACGGTTTGCATAGGAAAGGTGTCAAAGGTTAGAGGTTCATGGCAATTTGGGATGGCTTGATAAACAGGTGATAGATAGCGCAGCAAAGCAATAGAACGAAGCAACTATCATAGCAATGATAGTAGTGAGATCCAGGGTAGCGGTCATCTTGCCTGAAATCCCGCAAGGAAGAAGAACGAGTCCATGAAGAAGATGAAGCCACGAAGACAAACCAAGCGTAGACGAACGAATCCTCACGATCGCAATGAAACAGGAACTATCGAAAAGAAGCACACAACATGGTAAACAACCAAACATGAACAAGGCATGATGCACACACAAGCATGATGCATGACAAGGCTACATGAAGCTACTCATGGCAAGGGATGATGCAAACAAGAGCAACACATCAAGGCAAGTTTAAATGAGGCCGGGAACAACATATAACAATTCCGGTAAGTCCTCATATGCATATTTCGAAGTTGGTCCAGATCTGAGTAAACCTTTTGTTCAAGTTGTTAAACAACAAGTTAAGATGCACAAAGATGATCTACACGAGATTCTAGTCAAGTTACATATGAAGTTCATTAGATTTGGAGCTACGGCCTAGAAGATATGAGCAACACAAGTTAAACATGGCATTAATGCAAAATGCATTCGAACATCAAGCAAACACCTCAAAACATGGATGCAACATGATAATATGAAACTACATGCAATTCTAAGCAAGTTTCATATAAAGCACACTCAAAACGGAGCAACGGTTCAACACACACACATGAAACAAGTTATAGCAACAATCTGTCCAAAACAGCAACTAGGCATATTGCAAGCATCAAAACAATATGGTACATCACCACAATATGAAAACAAAAGGCATGGGCACGATGTACAGGTAAAGCACAACAAAACATGAACATTGAGCTATCTCCAGAAATCACTAGAACATGCTCAAACACACATGGTAAGATTGCAAGTAATAACAATTTCAGACTTTGCAGAAAATAACATCACGATGCAATGTTTAGAGCTATCAAACAACATGTTACAGGAACTTATAATAGCAAAAAAAGACATGGTATGATTCTACACAAAGCATAGATCAAAAGTCCCTTACTGACCATAAGCCAAAAAGGATCAGAAAATATGATGGCACCCATGTAAACATAGCAAGTTATTATACAGATTCAAACATGGCAGGAACAGAATTATGAAGGCATGTTGGTGATCTTGTACCACTTATCACAGAGCAATATATAGCATGGCAAGGCAACCAACAGTAACAAGACATATTTGTGAAGCTAATCATGGCAAGAACAAGTCCATAGCATGCAAGGATCAACTACAACAACCCTGACCAAATTGAATAACATGTAAACAATCTGCCAGGAAACATTTTGAAGCAAAAGTAGAGCACGAAAATGACATGCTAGACTACTCCATAATTGCAACCAAGGGTAGGGGTGCATAGATCATAACCATATGTTCAAAACATCCTTACTGAAGTATCTCAAATTATGCATGGATAACTCTGTAGCATCAAGTTTACATGGCATCAAAATAACAGCAGAACAGGAATTAAAATCAGCAACATCACGATGCCTAGTTTGCATGGTTGTGCTAGTCACCACATTGATCGAAAAAATACATGGTAAGCACCTCTGTAAAGAAGACATAGCATAGATCAAAACACATGTAGACATCAACCTCATAGGATGCACACATCAATCATGGCAAAAATGACAAAAGAGCTCGTTCTGTTAACAGACAGCAGAAAACATTATGAAGCCCTCTTGCAATGATGATTCAGGCATCTAGATGACCTCAAATGAATATGATGCAATGGAATGAAATGATGTACTCGTCGAGTCGAACAATTTGACATATTGCACGCACGAAACGGAGCTACAGATACAGAGATACTAGGCGATGAACATGGCATGAAAATTACACGGATCTGGGACTTGGGCAAATTTCGGGGAGGGGAAAGTCAACCTTTGGATCTGGGCACGGATTTCGAGGCAGGGCCGGATCTCGCCGAAGACCATGCCGGAGACGGGGGAGACGGCCGGAGATGCGAGGAGGCCGGAGGGAGGGCGCGGGGCGGCGGCGCCGGAGTCGGGGACGGAAGTGGCCGGAGCTGAAGGCCGCGGCCGGGGCAGAGACGGGCCGGCGCGGCTCCCGCATGGCGCATGGCGGCGCTCCTTGGCGGCCGGAGGCGGCGCGGGGCCGCGGCGCGCGGGGTCAGCGTCGGCTGGGGTCGGGGCCTGGGACCCGAGGCAGCGGCGAGGGAACAAGGCGGCGGTGGCGGGTGCCTCGGCTGGCGGCGGAGCACGCCGGCGGCGGGGCGAAGTCGCGGGCGGTGGCGGGCGCTGGAGCCGGCCAGCGCAGGCGGCGGCGGGCGCTGGAGCCGGCCAGTGCGGGCGGCGGCGCAGGCGGATCCTGGTGGCGGCGCAGCGAGGCGGGCTCCTCGGGCCTGGGAGGGCCGCGGACGGGCTTCGCGGGCCCGCGGGGGCGCGGGGGGAACGGCGGCGGCGGGGACACGTGGCGGACTCTAATTGGCTGCGGGGCGAGGGCGGACGTGTCCGGCTGCGGCTGGACGCGTCCGGCGGCGGAGAGGGAAAATCTAGGGTTTCGTCTGCGAACTCATCCGTGAATTTCGGGGGAGGTTTAGTTTTATAGGTAGAGGGAGCTAGGAGAGTCCAAATGAGGAGCGGTGTTCGCCCACACGATCGTGATCGAACGACCGAGAGCATGGAGGGGAGTTAGATGGGTTTTGGGCCACTTTGGAGGGGTGTTGGGACAACTTCCGAGAACGTTTAACACCCGCTCACAACGAGAGACAAAGGGGGGACGCCGGAGGGCATAGGAGTGCCGGATTGTGAAACGGTCAATGGGGAAAATGCTCGGATGCATGAAACGAACACGTTTGCAAAATGAAATGCACATGATGACATGATAAAATGCAACACGCAAGCGAATGACATAGCAATGACAGCGAATAACTGGCAGACACCTGGCGCATCGGATCCGGGGCGTTACATGAGACTCCGGACTTTATGAAAAATAAAAGAGGCCAAAGAAGCCCAAATAAAAAAATAGAAGAGTGGCCAAAAAAAGAAAAAAAGGAAAGGACAAATAAATAAATGAGAGGAAAAGAGAGAAGGGACAATGCTACTATCCTTTTACCACACTTGCGCTTCAAAGTAGCACCATGATCTTCATGATAGAGAGTCTCATATGTTGTCACTTTCATATACTAGTGGGAATTTTTCATTATAGAACTTGGCTTGTATATTCCAATGATGGGATTCCTCAAAAGTGCCCTAGGTCTTCGGGAGTGAGGGAGTCCTGGATTAGGGGGTGTCCGGATGGCCGGACTATGACCTTTGGCCGGACTCCCGGATTATGAAGATACAAGATTGAAGACTTCGTCCTGTGTCCGGATGGGACTTTCCTTGGCATGGAAGGCAAGGTTGGCGATACGATATGAAGGTCTCCTCCCATTGTAACCGACTCTGTGTAACCGTAGCCCTCTCCGGTGTCTATATAAACTGGAGAGTTTTAGTCCGTAGGACGAACAACAATCATACCATAGGCTGGCTTCTAGGGTTTAGCCTCTCTGATCTTGTGGTAGATTAACTCTTGTACTACCCATATCATCAATATTAATCAAGCAGGAGTAGGGTTTTACCTCCATCGAGAGGGCCCGAACCTGGGTAAAAACATCGTGTCCCTTGTCTCCTGTTACCATCCGCCTAGACGCGCAGTTTGGGACCCCCTACCCAAGATCCGCCGGTTTTGACACCGACATTGGTGCTTTCATTGAGAGTTCCTCTGTGTCGTCACCATTAGAAAGGATGCCGCACCCCGTCTTTAAAGACGGTGCTGTTGCTAAAGGAGCTTTGGCTGTCGGCCAAACTCTCCGGCTAGGCAGTTTTTTGATGACCGCCTATTCGGCCGTCGCGCCAACGATGACCTCTCGGGCCATCGAAAGCAATCTGCACATCAGCTCGGAACTTGCCGAGCAGTTAGAGCCGATGGAGCTCTCTTCCCTAAACGAGCTCTTGGATCGCATCACCGCCCTGGGAGTCGCTACATATTACGGCCAGATTGGGCTTAAACCCGATCAGAGAGAGATCGACTCTCCCCAGGTCACCCACAACGTTAAGTGGTGGAAGAACAATGCGGCGAATCTTTGCCCATCCTAAGGACTAGATGTGTCCGGATTCCCGACCCCTCCAAGCCGGACATCCGCGGAGGGGAGGATGTTGCCCAAGCCCTGAACCTAAAGTCAGGCAGCAGGCCTGATTCATTATATAACATCCAAGAAAACAAGCTTCCGAATCCGGAAATTTCTTGGCCCCTGAGTCTTATATCGGGCGAGGTTCCGGATTTAAATCCACCCGCCCACTCAAATATAAGGGATTTATCCCAAATACGGCAAGAGCCCGGGGAAACAGTACACCACTACTGGGCCAGATTCCTCCTGGTTATGAACAGGATAAAGGACTGCCGTGAGAAAGATGCAATTTCATCCTTCTGTAACAACTGCACGGACATCGGAATCCTTAACGCCATAAGTCGGCGCAAAATTACACGCTTTGCCGACTTGACATCCATAGTACAAAACTACTATGCGACAGAAAGCGTTCGGAAAACCGAAACTAAATTCTGGGACAATCCGGCCTTGGATACAATCCCAGTCCGAAACAAAAAGGCGCATTATCGCCAGGCACCTGAGCCAAACAGCAAAAAACAAAAACCCTCTACAGGGTATGGGACCATACTGGAGGGATGGCTCAATGGACCCTGTAAAATTCATAGTTCAGGGGAAGTCACACCAACTCACAGCCTTGGAGCATGTTGGATACTCCGGCAGGTGGCCAAAAGTGGCAAGGAGCTTCTAACTCTAGAATCCGCAGAGCACCACCCCAGAAACGCCAGTACGGTGTCAACAGTCTTCGAGACTTTCGCATCAAACAATGCGAGGAAACGAACGCTCCGCAGCCTTACCGAAGTCTACCAAGTAGCAACAATAAACCCATGGAGTGACACGGCTATTACCTTTAATGCCAATGACGAACCTAAATTCCGGACAGCCCGAGCACCAGCCGCATTGGTGCTCAGTCCGATAGTGGACGGCTTCCGGCTTACAAAGGTACTCATGGACGGCGGCAGCGGACTGAACCTCATCTACGAGGAAACCCTGCGAAAAATGGAAATAGACTGGAGCCGCATTGAGCGAAGCAACACAACCTTTAGAGGAATAAGACCAAGCCGGGAAGCGTGTTGTTCAGGGAAAATCACACTGGATGTGGTGTTCGGCATGCCGGATAATTACAGATCCGAGGAGGTCACATTTCGAGTGGCCCCGTTCAGCATCGGATATCACGCTCTGTTAGGACGAGAAGCATTCACAATTTTTCAAGCTATACCCCATTATGGGTAAATGAAGCTCAAAATGCCCGGACCCAACAGAATCATCACTCTTGCTAGTGATCCAGACACAGCGCTCCGTGCCGAAAACAAGACAGCCGCACTGGCCCTCGAGGCATTATCCGAAGCCCTAGCGGCCGAGGAACTAACTGTGTTGCGCTCAACGGTGGACAGGGATGATGTGATACTAGATAAGAGATCCAAGTCCACCTCTTTTAAACCAGCGGACGAAATAGTCAAATTCCAAGTCCATCCAACGGACCCTACAAAAACGGCCTCCATCAAGGCACAATTAAACCCTGTTGTAGACGCTGCACTACGAGAATTCCTACGGGAGAATTGGGACATCTTTCCCTGGCACCCTTCAGACATGCCAGGAATCCCACGCAGGCTGGCCGAGCACAGCCTGAATATCCTAAAAGGATTCAAGCCCGTTAAGTAGACTCTTCGGCGTTTCTCCGAACCCAAGAGACAAGCCATGGGAGAGGAGCTAGCAAAACTACTGGAAGCCGGATTCATCAGAGATATAAAGCATCCGGACTGGCTAGCAAACCTGGTGATGGTACCAAAGAAGGACAAATCCTGGCGCCTATGCGTCGATTTCAAAGACCTAAATAAGGCCTGCCCAAAGCATCCCTTCCCCCTCCCCCGTATTGATCAAATCATCGACGCCACTGCAGGACATGATTCATTGTGTTTCCTCGATGCATACTTTGGCTACCACCAAATCAAGATGGCAGAGTCGGATCAAGCTGCGACGGCATTCATCACCCCATACGGCCCATTCTGCTTCAACACGATGCCCTTCGGGCTCAAAAACGCCGGCGCGACATATCAGCGCATGATTCAGACATGTCTGGCCAACCAGATCGGCAAAACAGTTGAAGCATACGTGGATGATGTGGTCATCAAATCCAAGCATGTTGAAACTCTAGTAGACGACTTGAGGCTCACATTCGACAGTCTTCGAGCATATACATTAACCTCAACCCGGAAAAAAGCGTCTTCAGCGTACCAGCCGGAAAGCCCTTGGGCTTCATCGTATCCGGCAGAGGAATTGAAGCAAACCCAGCCAAGATCTGAGCCCTGTCACAATTGGATATCCCAAAAGACCTCAAACAAATACAAAAATTAACTGGATGCGTGGTGGCTCTAAGCCGCTTTATCTCCCGCTTAGGAGAAAAGGCATTACCCCTTTATCGCCTCCTACAACGCACCAAACACTTCGAGTGGACGGATGCCGCCACGGCCAGACTCGAAGAAATCAAAGCCATACTGGCAACAAATCCGGTCCTGGCCGCGCCCAACATGGGCGAACCAATGTTATTATACATCGCGGCAACCCATCAAGTTGTAAGCGCGGTGCTCGTTGTCGAACGAGAAACGGACGGACACATGTTCCCTCTCCAAAAACCAGTTTACTACGTGTCCACTGTCCTAACTCCATGCAAGTCACGGTACCCGCATTATCAAAAGATAGCATACGCGGTGTTCATGGCATCCCGGAAGCTGCGACACTATTTCCAAGAGTGTTCGATAACAGTAGCATCCGAAGTACCTCTTAATGACATTATAAACAACCGCCATGCAACGGGCCGGATTGCCAAAGGGCCATTGAGCTCCTCCCGTTCGATATAACTTACAAGCCACGGCGAGCTATCAAATCGCAGGTTTTGGCTGACTTCATCGCCGAATGGACTGAAGCCGAGCTCCCTAAAGAGTACGGCGCATATTCCAACTAGATCATGCACTTCGACGGCTCCAAAATGTTGGCTGGCCTGGGGGCTGGCGCCGTTCTGACGTCCCCAACTGGAGATACAGTCCAATACGTACTTCAGATAATGTACACGGACTCCAACAACGCAGCCGAATACGAGGCCCTTCTACATGGTCTCCGGATGGCATTCTCCATGGGCATTCAGCGCCTAGAGGTCCGCGGGGATTCAAACCTCGCGATATCATAAATAAATGGAGACTTTGATGCCAAGGATCCGAAAATGGCAGCTTATCGCAATGCCATCTTAAAGATGTCAGCTCGGTTTGAGGGGCTCGAATTTCACCATATAGCCCGGGAGAACAACCAGGCAGTGGACGTGTGGGCACGCATCAGCGCAAAGCACGATGCCGTCCATCCCAACATCTTCCTAGAGAGTCTTTTCAAGCCATCCGTATCATGGGAGGGAGAGTTCGGAAACAACAGCCCGGACACAACCTCACTACCCCTCACGGAACATTCTGACACAGTTGGTGGCTCCGCCAACGAAACAACACCGTCAGCCCACACAATAATGGCAGTCATTGCCCCGTGGACAGAACCATTCCTAGCCTACCTAACTAGGCAGGAACTTCCCGAGGACCAAAACGAGGCCCGCTGCATTGTGCGGTGATCTAAAGCCTATAGGGTCCACGAGGGAGAGCTTTATAAGAAAAGCACAACCGGAGTCCTTCAGAGGTGTATCTCCGAAGAAGAAGGGTGAAATCTTCTAGCTGAAATTCATGCCGGACTCGGCGGGCACCATGCAGCAGCCCGGGCCCTCGTAAGCAAGGCCTTCCGTACCGGATTTTATTGGCCGACGGCCCGGGCAGACGCTCAAGACTTAGTGCAGCGATGCGCCGATTGCCAATTATTCGCTAATCAAAGCCACATGCTGCCTACCGCCCTACAAACCATACCCATTACCTGGCCTTTGCGGTCTGGGGTCTTGACATGGTTGGACCCCTTAAAGGAGGAACCCACAAGAAAAAATATCTACTGGTCATGGTGGACAAATTCACCAAATGGATAGAGGCCAAGCCTGTAATATCCGGACCGGTGATAGACTTCATATCCGGGGCTGTACACTGTTACGGCGTCCCCCACAGCATCATAACTGACAACGGCACAAACTTTACGGCCGATGAAGTTAAACTCTGGTGCAAAAACATGGGCATCAAGCTCGACTACGCTTCAGTCTATCATCCACAAACTAACGGTCAAGTCAAACGAGCAAACGGTCTCATCATGAGTGGCATCAAACCCAGACTAGTGCGATCCCTCAAGGAATCTAACACGCACTGGGTAGAGTGTTGGGGAACGTAGCAGAAATTCAAAATTTTCCTACGCGTATCACCAAGATCTATCTATGGAGAGACCAGCAACGAGTAGAAAGAGAGGAGAGTTTGCATCTACATACCCTTGTAGATCACTAAGCGGAAGCGTTCAAGTGAACGGGGTTGATGGAGTCGTACTCGTCGTGATTCAGATCACCGATGATCAAGTGCCGAACGGACGGCACCTCCGCGTTCAACACACGTACAGCCCGGTGACGTCTCCCACGCCTTGATCCAGCAAGGAGAGAGGGAGAGGTTGAGGAAGACTCCATCCAACAGCAGCACAACGGCGTGGTGGTGGTGGAGGAGCGTGGCAATCCCGCAGGGCTTCGCCAAGCACCATGGGAGAAGAGGAGGAGGGAGAGGGGCAGGGCTGCACTAACGAGAGATCAAATCGCGTGTTATGGGCAGCCCTATGCCTCACTATTTATAGGGGGAGAGGGGGCTGCGCCCCCTTCTAGGTTTTCCCACCCCCAAGGGGCGGCGGCCAACCCTAGATGGGTTTTGGGGTGCGGCCAAGAGGGGAGGGGAGAGGGAGGCGCACCAATATGGGCCCTAAGGCCCATATCCCCTTAGGGTTTGCCCCTTCTCCCCCTCTAGCCGCATGGGCCATGGTGGGAGGCGCCCTAGCCCACCTAGGGGCTGGTGCTCTCTCATACTTGGCCCATGTATGCCTCTGGAGCATGTGGCCCCACTTGGTGGACCCCCGGGACCCTCCCGGTGGTCCCGGTACAATACCGATATCGCCCGAAACTTTTCCGGTGACCAAAACAGGACTTCCCATATATAAATCTTTACCTCCGGACCATTCCGGAACTCCTCGTGACGTCCGGGATCTCATCCGGGACTCCGAACAACATTCGGTTACCACATACAAGCTTCCTTTATAACCCTAGCGTCATCGAACCTTAAGTGTGTAGACCCTACGGGTTCGGGAGACATGCAGACATGACCGAGACGTTCTCCGGTCAATAACCAACAGCAGGATCTGGATACCCATGTTGGCTCCCACATGTTCCACGATGATCTCATCGGATGAACCACGATGTCAAGGACTTAATCAATCCCGTATACAATTCCCTTTGTCTAGCGGTATTTTACTTGCCCGAGATTCGATCGTCGGTATACCGATACCTTGTTCAATCTCGTTACCGGCAAGTCACTTTACTCGTTCCGTAACACATCATCCCGTGATCAAATCCTTGGTCACATTGCGCATATGATGATGTCCTACCGAGTGGGCCCAGAGATACCTCTCCGCTTACACGGAGTGACAAATCCCAGTCTCGATTCGTGCCAACCCAACAGACACTTTCGGAGATACCTGTAATGCACCTTTATAGCCACCCAGTTACGTTGTGACGTTTGGTACACCCAAAGCACTCCTACGGTATCCGGGAGTTGCACAATCTCATGGTCTAAGGAAAAGATACTTGACATTGGCAAAGCTCTAGCAAACGAACTACACGATCTTTGTGCTAGTCTTAGGATTGGGTCTTGTCCATCACATCATTCTCCTAATGATGTGATCCCGTTATCAACGACATCCAATGTCCATAGCCAGGAAACCGTGACTATCTGTTGATCACAACGAGCTAGTCAACTAGAGGCTCACTAGGGACATATTGTGGTCTATATATTCACACGTGTATTACGATTTCCGGATAATACAGTTATAGCATGAATAAAAGACAATTATCATGAACAAGGAAATATAATAATAATACTTTTATTATTGCCTCTAGGGCATATTTCCAACAGTCTCCCACTTGCACTAGAGTCAATAATCTAGTTCACATCGCCATGTGATTAACACTCACAGGTCACATCGCCATGTGACTAATACCCAAGAGTTTACTAGAGTCAGTAGTCTAGTTCACATCACTATGTGATTAACACTCAATGAGTTTTATGTTTGATCATGTTGCTTGTGAGAGAGGTTTTAGTCAACGGGTCTGAACCTTTCAGATCCGTGTGTGCTTTACAAATCTCTATGTCATCTCCTAGATGCAGCTACCACGCTCTATTTGGAGCTAATCCAAATAACTGTTCTACTTGGAGCTATTTTAAATTGTTGCTCCATTATATGTATCCGGTCTCTCTACTCAGAGCTATCCGGATAGGTGTCAAGCTTGCATCGTCGTAACCTTTACGACGAACTCTTTTACCACCTCCATAGTCGAGAAAATTTCTTAGTCCACTAGTTACTAAGGATAACTTTGACCGCTGTCCTATGATCCATTCATGGATCACTCTTGTACCCCTTGACTGACTCATGGCAAGGCACACTTCAGGTGCGGTACACAGCACAGCATACTATAGAGCCTACGTCTGAAGCATAGGGGACGACCTTCGTCCTTTCTCTCTATTCTGTCGTGGTCGAGCTTTAAGTCTTAACTTCGTACCTTATAACTCAGGCAAGAACTCCTTCTTTGACTGGTCCATCTTGAACACCTTCAAGATCATGTCAAGGTATGTGCTCATTTGAAAGTATTATTAAGCATTTTGATCTATCCTTATAGATCTTGATGCTCAATGTTCAAGTAGCTTAATCCAGGTTTTCTATTGAAAAACACCTTTCAAATAACCCTATATGCTTTCTAGAAATTCTATATCATTTCTGATCAACATATACTCATCAGAAATTCTATAGTGCTCCCACTCACTTCTTTGGAAATACAAGTTTCTCATAAACTTCGTACAAACCCAAAATCTTTGATCATCATCAAAGCATACATTCCAACTCCGAGATGCTCACTCCAGTCCTTAGAAGGATCGCTGGAGTTAGCATACCTTTTAGCATCCTTAGGATCGACAAAACTTTTCTGATTGTATTGCATATAACCTTTCCTTATGAAAACTAGTAAGGAAACTCGTTTTGATATCCATTTGCCAGATTTCATAAATACAGCTAATGCTAACATGAATCCGACGGACTTTAAGCATCGCTACGGATGAGAAAATCTCATCGTAGTCAACTCCTTGAACTTGTGAAAAACTTTTCGCCACAAGTCGAGCTTCATGGACGGTGACATTACCATCCACGTCCGTCTTCTTCTTAAAGATCCATTTATCTCAATGGATTGCCGATCATCGGGCAAGTCCATCAAAGTCCATGCTTTGTTCTGATATATGGATACTATCTCGGATTTCATGGTTTCTAACCATTTGTCGGAATTCGGGCCCACCATCGCTTCTCCATAGCTCGTAGGTTCATTGTTGTCTAGCAACATGACCTTCAAGACAGGATCACCTTACCACTCCGAAGTAGTACGTGTCCTTGTCGTCCTACGAGGTTTGGTAGTGACTTGATCCGAAGTTTCATGATCAATATCATAAGCTTCCACTTCAATTGGTGTAGGTGCCACAGGAACAATCTTCCTGTGCCCTGTCACACACTAGTTGAAGAGACGGTTCAATAACCTCATCAAGTCTCCACCATCCTCCCACTCAACTCTTTCGAGAGAAACCTTTCCTCGAGAAAGGACCCGATTCAAGAAACAATCCATATTGCTTTCGGATCTGAATTAGGAGGTATACCCAACTGTTTTGGGTTTCCTATGAAGATGCATTTTATCCGCTTTGGGTTCGAGCTTATCAACCTGAAACTTTTCCATATAAGCGTCGCAGCCCCAATCTTTTAAGAAACGACAACTTAGGTTTCTCTAAACCATAATTCAAACGGTGTCGTCTCAACGGAATTACGTGGTGCCCTATTTAAAGTGAATGTGGTTGTCTCTAATGCCTAACCCATGAACGATAGTGGTAATTCGATAAGAGAAATCATGGTACACATCATATCCAATAGGGTGCAACTATGATGTTCGGACACACCATCACACTATGGTGTTCCAGGCGGTATTAATTGCGAAACAATTTCCACAATGTCTTAATTGTGTGCCAAAACTCGTAACTCAGATATTCATCTCTATGATCATATCATAGACATTTTATCCTCTTGTCACAATGATCTTCTACTTCACTCTGAAATTACTTGAACCATTCAATAATTCAGACTTGTGTTTCATCAAGTAAATATTCTCAACATCTACTCGAATCATCTATGAAGTAAGATCATAACGATATTCACTGCATGCCTCAGCACTCATTGGACTGCACACATCAAAATGTGTTACTTCCAACAAGTTGCTATCTTGTTCCATCTTATTGAAACCGAGGCTTTTCAGTCATCTTGCCTATGTGGTATGATTTGCATATCTCAAGTGATTCAAAATCAAGTGAGTTCAAACGGTCCATTTGCATGGAGTTTCTTCATGCATATATACCAATAGACATGGTTCGCATGTCTCAAATTTTTCAAAAATGAGTGAGTCCAAAGATCCATCAACATGGAGCTTCTTCATGCGTTTTTATACCAATATGACTTACATGGCAGTGCCACAAGTAAGTGGTACTATCATTACTATCTTATATCTTTTGGCATGAAAATGTGTATCACTACGATCGAGATTCAATAAACCATTTATTTAGGTGCAAGACCATTGAAGGTATTATTCAAAAATAGAGTAACCATTATTCTCCTTAAATGAATAACCGTATTGCGATAGACGTAATCCAATCATGTCTATGCTCAACGCAAACACCAAATAACAATTATTTAGGTTTAACACCAATCTCTTTGGTAGAGGGAGCGTGCGATGCTTGATCATATCAAGCTTGGAAAAACTTCCAACACATATCGTCAGCTCACCTTTAGCTAGTCTCCGTTTATTCCGTAGCCTTTATTTCGAGTTACTAACACTTAGCAACCGAACCGGTATCTAATACCCTGGTGCTACTAGGAGTACTAGTAAAGTACACATTAACATAATGTATATCCAATATACTTCTATCGACTTTGCCAGCCTTCTCATCTACCAAGTATCTAGGGTAATCCTGCTCCAGTGGTTGTTCCCCTTATTACAGAAGCACTTAGTCTCGGGTTTGGGTTCAACCTCGGGTTTCTTCATTGGTGCAGCAGCTGATTTGTCGTTTCATGAAGTATCCCTTTGTTCCCTTGCCCTTCTTGAAACTAGTGGTTTCACCAACCATCAACAATTGATGCTCCTTCTTGATTTCTACTTTCGCGATGTCAAACAACGCGAATACCTCAAGGATCATCATCTCTATCCTTGATATGTTATAGTTCATCACGAAGCTCTAGCAGCTTGGTGGCAATGACTTTGGGGAAACATCACTATCTCATCTGGAAGATCAACTCCCACTCGATTCAAGTGATTGTTGTACTCAGACAATCTGAGCACAAGCTCAACGATTGAGCTTTTCTCCCTTAGTTTGCAGGCTAAGAAAATCGTCGGAGGTCTCATACCTCTTGACGTGGGCACGAGCCTGAAATCTTAATTTCAGCCCTCGAAACATCTCATATGTTCCGCGACATTTCGAAAACGTCTTTGGTGCCTATACTCTAAACCATTTAACTGAACTATCACGTAGTTATCAAAACGTGTATGTTCGATGTTCGAAACATCCACAAACGACGTTTGGGGTTCAGCACATTGAGCGGTGCATTAAGGACATGAGCTTTCTACTAATCGCATAATCGCTACTATCAACTTTCAACTATATTTTCTCTAGGAACATATCTAAACAGTAGAACTATAGCGTGAGCTACGACATAATTTGCAAAAGGTCTTTTGACTATGTTTAGGATAATTAAGTTCATCTTATGAACTCCCACTCAGATAGACATCCCTCTGGTCATCTAAGTGATTACATGATCCGAGTCAACTAGCCCGTGTCCGATCATCACGTGAGACGGACTAGTCATCATCGGTGAACATCTTCATGTTGATCGTATCTACCATACGACTCATGCTCGACCTTTCGGTCTCCGTGTTCCGAGGCCATGTCTGCACATGCTAGGCTCGTCAAGTTAACCCTAAGTGTTTTCGCTGTGTAAAACTGTCTTACACCCGTTGTATGTGAACGTAAGAATCCATCACACCCGATCATCACGTGGTGCTTAGAAGCGACGAACTGTAGCAACGGTGCACAGTTAGGGGAGAACACTTCTTGAAATTGTTGTAAGGGATCATCTTATTTACTACCGTCATTCTAAGCAAACAAGATGCATAAACATGATAAACATCACATGCAATCAAATAGAGTAGTGACATGATATGGCCAATATCATATAGCTCCTTTGATCTTCATCTTCGGGGCTCCATGATCATCTTGTCACCGGCATGACACCATGATCTCCATCATCATGATCTCCATCATCGTGTCTTCATGAAGTTGTCACGCCAACGACTACTTCTACTTCTATGACTAACGCGTTTAGCAATAAAGTAAAGTAGTTTACATGGCGTTCTTCAATGACACGCAGGTCATACAAAAAATAAAGACAACTCCTATGGCTCCTGCCGGTTGTCATACTCATCGACATGCAAGTCGTGAATCCTATTACAAGAACATGATCAATCTCATACATCACATATATCATTCATCACATCCTTTGGCCATATCACATCACATAGCATACCCTGCAAAAACAAGTTAGACGTCCTCTAATTGTTGTTGCATGTTTTACGTGGCTGCTATGGGTTTCTAGCAAGAACGTTTCTTACCTACGCAAGACCACAACGTGATATGCCAATTGCTATTTACCCTTCATAAGGACCCTTTTCATCGAATCCGTTCCGACTAAAGTGGGAGAGACTGGCACCCGCTAGCCACCTTATGCACCAAGTGCATGTCAATCGGTGGAACCTGTCTCACGTAAGAGTACGTGTAAGGTCGGTCCGGGCCGCTTCATCCCACAATACCGTCGAAACAAGATTGGACTAGTAACGGTAAGCATATTGAACAACATCAACGCCCACAACTACTTTGTGTTCTACTCGTGCAAAGAATCTACGCAATAGACCTAGCTCATGATGCCACTGTTGGGGAACGTAGCAGAAATTCAAAATTTTCCTACGCGTATCACCAAGATCTATCTATGGAGAGACCAGCAACGAGTAGAAAGAGAGGAGAGTTTGCATCTACATACCCTTGTAGATCACTAAGCGGAAGCGTTCAAGTGAACGGGGTTGATGGAGTCGTACTCGTCGTGATTCAGATCACCGATGATCAAGTGCCGAACGGACGGCACCTCCGCGTTCAACACACGTACAGCCCGGTGACGTCTCCCACGCCTTGATCCAGCAAGGAGAGAGGGAGAGGTTGAGGAAGACTCCATCCAACAGCAGCACAACGGCGTGGTGGTGGTGGAGGAGCGTGGCAATCCCGCAGGGCTTCGCCAAGCACCATGGGAGAAGAGGAGGAGGGAGAGGGGCAGGGCTGCACTAACGAGAGATCAAATCGCGTGTTATGGGCAGCCCTATGCCTCACTATTTATAGGGGGAGAGGGGGCTGCGCCCCCTTCTAGGTTTTCCCACCCCCAAGGGGCGGCGGCCAACCCTAGATGGGTTTTGGGGTGCGGCCAAGAGGGGAGGGGAGAGGGAGGCGCACCAATATGGGCCCTAAGGCCCATATCCCCTTAGGGTTTGCCCCTTCTCCCCCTCTAGCCGCATGGGCCATGGTGGGAGGCGCCCTAGCCCACCTAGGGGCTGGTGCTCTCTCATACTTGGCCCATGTATGCCTCTGGAGCATGTGGCCCCACTTGGTGGACCCCCGGGACCCTCCCGGTGGTCCCGGTACAATACCGATATCGCCCGAAACTTTTCCGGTGACCAAAACAGGACTTCCCATATATAAATCTTTACCTCCGGACCATTCCGGAACTCCTCGTGACGTCCGGGATCTCATCCGGGACTCCGAACAACATTCGGTTACCACATACAAGCTTCCTTTATAACCCTAGCGTCATCGAACCTTAAGTGTGTAGACCCTACGGGTTCGGGAGACATGCAGACATGACCGAGACGTTCTCCGGTCAATAACCAACAGCGGGATCTGGATACCCATGTTGGCTCCCACATGTTCCACGATGATCTCATCGGATGAACCACGATGTCAAGGACTTAATCAATCCCGTATACAATTCCCTTTGTCTAGCGGTATTTTACTTGCCCGAGATTCGATCGTCGGTATACCGATACCTTGTTCAATCTCGTTACCGGCAAGTCACTTTACTCGTTCCGTAACACATCATCCCGTGATCAAATCCTTGGTCACATTGCGCATATGATGATGTCCTACCGAGTGGGCCCAGAGATACCTCTCCGCTTACACGGAGTGACAAATCCCAGTCTCGATTCGTGCCAACCCAACAGACACTTTCGGAGATACCTGTAATGCACCTTTATAGCCACCCAGTTACGTTGTGACGTTTGGTACACCCAAAGCACTCCTACGGTATCCGGGAGTTGCACAATCTCATGGTCTAAGGAAAAGATACTTGACATTGGCAAAGCTCTAGCAAACGAACTACACGATCTTTGTGCTAGTCTTAGGATTGGGTCTTGTCCATCACATCATTCTCCTAATGATGTGATCCCGTTATCAACGACATCCAATGTCCATAGCCAGGAAACCGTGACTATCTGTTGATCACAACGAGCTAGTCAACTAGAGGCTCACTAGGGACATATTGTGGTCTATATATTCACACGTGTATTACGATTTCCGGATAATACAGTTATAGCATGAATAAAAGACAATTATCATGAACAAGGAAATATAATAATAATACTTTTATTATTGCCTCTAGGGCATATTTCCAACATAGAGGAGCTTGACTCCGTACTCTGGGGGCTGCGGACCACGCCGAATCGCACTATCGGATTCACACCATTTTTATGGTATAGGCGCAGAGGCAGTCCTGCCCTACGACATAATTCATGACTCACCTCGCGTGCGCATGTATGAAGAAAGAGAAGCCGAGCTCAATCGACAGGACAGCTTGGACGCATTGGAGGAGGAGCGCGACGTGGCAAAAGCCCGTTCCGCATTCTATCAACAGCAGGCTCGAAGATATCAAAGCAGAGAAGTACGGGCCAAAACTTATAATGTTGGCGAACTAGTTCTACGCCCGCCGGACAAGAAAAAGGACAAACTAAAGCCCAAATGGGAGGGTCCCTTCATAATCGACCAAGTACTGACTGGTGGAGCGTACCGTCTGCGAAACGCATCGGACAACCAACTCGAGCCGAACCCATGGAACGCAGCACGCCTACGAAGATTCTACGCCTAGCGCCGGACTCCGTGTTTGTCTCCTTCCTCTATCCCTTCTTTTTATTTTTTTTCAAATTTGCTGCCTGGTATTTCTCTCCTTCTCCCTACCTTTTCTCTCCCAAGCCCTTAGGGGCTTGCCTGCGCGTTGTTCACACATACTTGACGCGCCACCCACTCTCATCATACCTGGGGGCTTCTTTATCAGAAGTTTATATTAACGGGCCTCATGCCCAAAACATGTGTGACACTTCCGCATGAACCTTTTATACACGATTATATGCATCGATATGACTTAAGTTTTGGCCAAGCTGGGTTGCCTGGCTCCTATGCTTACCCCTACGTTCCCGTTCGTTCGACTAGGTGGTAAAGGGAGCACCTCTGCGATTGTTACTGCCGGGTCAGCCGGATGTGTACCTCAGACTGGGTGAAGCCGAAAGCTAGCGTTCTTAAGGGAATATTCGGTCGGTGAACTAAAAGATGATTTTTCTTGTTTATTTATCTGCCCCCAGATGCTTTTCTGCTCTTTCTCGCAGTTCGGATATGCACTTTAGGGCATGCCTCCCAGGGAAAGGAACCCCTAACGGAACTATTCTCCCTGGAAGATGTTTCTTACTAACCATGTAATATAACATAACTAGTTGGCACTTGTCTGCTAAAGCAATTATGACCCCTACGCCTTGTCTCCATGCGTGCCCCGGTTCTTACATAACCGAGAGGGTATTCGGACACACTCCGGACTATAGGGTCCATAGGTCAAAGCGAAAAGGTCTGCAATGACAAATGATCTACAATCCGGCTAGAAGGCATTTTTTCATGTCATTTTAAATTACAGAGTCAATTCGACTCGGTATATTCTTCTTCAATGCCATCCAACAGGCGGTCTAATTTACAGTCCTGTTGAGAATACTTGGCAGCCAGCTCTACTTGGCCATATACTAAACTGACAGTGATCTCCTTTCCATCAGGCCCCATAGGGCCGACCTCGGCCATATGGTTCGGGTCAGCCTTCGTTTACCGAGTCTTCACCATGGCCCAGGCCTCCCTGGCACCTTGACGGCAGGACGATATCCACAATCGGAAGCACTGCCGCACTCCCTCCAGCTTCTTTGCAAGCTCCCCAAGGCCTTCGGGCATGGAGAGGGATGGCCACATAGCCTGGACGACGCCTTGCATCGCCTGCCGAACTCGTTCGTGCAGTTGCAACAGCTCGGGAAGAAGGTCCCCCGTTGAACCGGGCATCTCCTCCGCAGGACAACCTGTCAGCATACCTACAGACATAGCTCTGTCAAATGACTTCCTCGCCGAATTCTGTTTTTGAAGATTCATTCAAGCACTTACTAAAAATGTCGCGTCGAAGTCGCCGATTTTCCTTTACGGAAGTAGACAGCTGAACACGAACATCCTTTAGTTCCTCGCCCAGCTGGGTATTGGCGTCTTGAAGTTTGTTCCTCTCTTGCCTCACCCTCGTCAGCACGCTCTCGCCAGCCTTTAGTTGGCGTACGAGTTGTTGCTTGTCCGGATTTACTCCGGCCCCATCTGCACTGTTATCGTCAGAGTTGCACAATGCCGCACTTCACAACGGAATTATCTTTCGAATCATATATTACCTGAGGGGGTCCCCTTGGCATTATCTGAAGCGGCCAGTGCGGCCTCGAGTTGGGCCTTGCACTCTTCCAGCTCCTGGGACAGTTGCGTGTTCTTCTTTGTAAGACCCTGCATAACATATTATCCTTAAAACAGTTATCTTAACTGTTTCAAGTCTCGGGGGCTACTGGCATATATAACCTTCAATATTACTCACCCGTATGTTTTTCACATACTGCTCTGTGGCTCTGGCTAGACCATTTTGAGCGGCACGGAGGTACGCATCTCCCATATTAAAGGCGTCCAACGCCTCTGGGGAAAAACATGCGTCACAAAGAACAGTCCGGCGACGCCTATGGTTCATGGCACTCTCCACCTCTGAATTGGTGGCAGATAGCCCGTCTGCGTCCTCTGTCGGAGGAACGCCCGATGCGCGCCCCGTGTCCGCCTCCGCTTCCGGACACGGCCTTGAAGCCTGGCCGGTGGATATAGTCCGGCGGGCTCTCTTCTTCCTAAGAAGAGCATGAGCGTTAGTATGACTTGAGGGCATAAACCCTAGGCGTTAAATTCGCACACCGTACCATTGCGTCGGAATCTCGATCTGGTCCGCACTTCTTTTTGGCCCGCCTGGCTTCAGCGGCCCTTGTTGGCTGCCCACCGTGGGCTAGGCCCTCCGCCTCAAGGATTTACCCTGCGAAACGAAACACTATTGGTTTACAGCATTCAATATAAGGCATGGATGGATCTCCTTGAAAGTACTGGGACTTCGGTATCGATTACCTTTGAGGCTGGAAGTAGTCCGGGATAGTCGGCCGTAATGGCCACTAAGGTGTTGTCCTTACTCAACTGATGAAACACCCCATCAATTAACTCCACACATAAGTCCGGGTTCTCTTGGGAATCCGGATCAAGGGACCGTTCGGGGTCCTCGGGTTGCGGAGGAGGGCTGTTTATCTCCTTCACAGTCTGGCGCAGCTCCTGCGTTAACATCGCTAGACTAAGTACTCAATTATGGGAATTTCAAAAGCGGGTAGATAAGTGAAAATGTTCGCTCACCCAGCTTGGAGGACTATACATAGAGAATCCGCCCCGTGGGTTTACACGGAGGAATTCCTCTTCTTCTCCCTTGTACAAAGCGGATAAGATCTTCGCTAGAGTGGCAGCCGAATCCGGCCCCTTGCGAACGCAGCGGGTGGCGTCGTCCTCCCCGTTGAAATCCCACATGGGGTGGCCTCTGTACTGAAGCGGCTGCACCCCCCACGTAATGCATGTGGCCATGACCTCGATCATGGTCAATCCGAAATGAGCCAACAATCTTATCCGGCTCATCAAGTAAAGAACGTCCCTGTCAGTTTCCCTTTGAGGGTTCCATGGGCGCCAGCTCAGGCGTTTCTTTCACGAAGCGATATTAAACTCGGGGAGGCCAATCCGTACAGGGTCCGGTAGGGGGACGTCATCCATATAAAACCATTCTGAAGGCCAATCCTCGGACACCTTCTTTGGAGTACCGGATAGATATCCGGTCCCGGCAATGCGCCATAGTTCGGCTCCGCCCACTTGATAAATTGACCCCTCCTGAGAACGGGGCACAAGGCAGAACAACCTCTTCCACAGTGCGAAATGGGCCTCGATGCCTAAGAACAGCTCGTAGAGGGCCACGAAGCCCACAACATGCAGTATGGAGGCAGGCGTGAGGTTGTGTAGCTGGAGGCCGTAGAACTCCAGTAGACCTCGGAGAAACGGATGAATTGGAAATCCGAGTCGTCTTATTAAATAAGGAATTAGGCACACCCACTCTCCTTGAGAGGGATTGGGGACGCTCTCCGCCGCTATCGGTGGCGATCCTGGCTCGAACTGGGACCATATATGCTGGTGGGAGGAGCCCCTTGGATTGAAGCACTACTAGCTTGCTATGCGGGACAGAACGCCGCTCCCAATCTCCGGGCTGAGGGCTGGAGAGGCGAGAGGAGGAGCTGCTTCGACAGGCCATGGTGGAATGGATCTCAGTCGAAAGCGCTCTGATGAATACTCGCGGAGGGAAGGAGGTGTGAATTGGATCTAAACGACTAGGGGGATAAATGAAAAAAACCCTGGCTTTTCGCATTCGTTCGACACGTGGAAGATAGTCATTATGGGGCACAAAAGCTGAGGAGAGCAACACGCAGCAGAAGCCGTACACTATCCGACAGGTACATAGAATTTGGAGAAGAACCCGACTTCCACTGTCGAAGACAATTTGCGCGTCGGACTCGTCGTCATTGAAGCCTGGTTCGGGGGCTACTGCGGGAGTCCTGGATTAGGGGGTGTCCGGATGGCCGAACTATGACCTTTGGCCGGACTCCCGGATTATTAAGATACAAGATTGAAGACTTCGTCCCGTGTCCGGATGGGACTTTCCTTGGCGTGGAAGGCAAGCTTGGCGACACGATATGAAGATCTCCTCCCATTGTAACCGACTCTGTGTAACCGTAGCCCTCTCCGGTGTCTATATAAACCGGAGAGTTTTAGTCCGTAGGACGGACAACAATCATACCATAGGCTAGCTTCTAGGGTTTAGCCTCTCTGATCTCGTGGTGGATCAACTCTTGTACTACCCATATCATCAATATTAATCAAGCAGGAGTAGGGTTTTACCTCAATCGAGAGGGCCCGAACCTGGGTAAAAACATCGTGTCCCTTGTCTCCTGTTACCATCCGCCTAGACGCGCAGTTCGGGACCCCCTACCCGAGATCCGCCGGTTTTGAAACCGACAGTGAGCAAGCAAGTTGGATGCACACCCACTTAGTTTCTTTTGTTGAGCTTTCATATACTTATAGCTCTAGTGCATCTGTTGCATGGCAATCCCAACTCACTCACATCGATATCTATTGATGGGCATCTCCGTAGCCCATTGATACGCCTAGTTGATGTGAGACTATCTTCTCCTTTTTTTGTCTTCTCCACAACCACCATTCTATTCCACCTAGAGTGCTACGTCCATGGCTCACGCTCATGTATTGCGTGAAAGTTGAAAAAGTTTGAGATTATTAAATTATGAAACAATTGCATGGCTCGTCATCGGGGTTGTGCATGATTAAATACTTTGTGTGATGAAGATAGAGCTTAGACAGACTATATGACTTTGTAGGGATAACTTTCTTTGGCCATGCTATTTTGAGAAGACATGATTGCTTTAATTGTATGCTTGAAGTATTATTACTTTTATGTTAATATGAACTTTTGTCTTGAATCTTTCGAATCTAAATATTCATGCCAAAATTAAGAAGATTTACATTGAAATTATGCCAAAGTATCACTCCGCATCAAAAAATCTTTTTTATCATTTACCTACTCGAGGACGAGCAGGAATTAAGCTTGGGGATGCTTGATACGTCTCCAACGTATCTATAATTTTTGATTGCTCCATGCTACTTTATCTACTGTTTTAGGCAATATTGGGCTTTATTATCCACTTTTATATTATTTTTGGGACTAACCTATTAACCGGAGGCCCAGCCCAGATTTGTTGTTTTATGCCTATTTCAGTGTTTCGAGGAAAAGGAATATTAGATGAAGTCAAAATGGAACGAAATCAACTGGAGAAGTTATTTTTGGAAGGAAAACTACCTAGGGAACTTGGAGTGCATGTCAGGGGAGATACGGGCTGCCCACGAGGGTGGGGGGCGCGCCCCCTGCCTCGTGGGGCCCCCGTAGCTCCTCCGACATACCCCCTGCACCCATATATACCTACGTATCGTAAAACTTCCAGAACAGAACCTAGATCGGGAGTTCCGCCGCCGCAAGCCTCTGTAGCCACCAAAAACCAATCGGGACCCTGTTCTGGCACCCTGCCGGAGGGGGATCCCATCACCGGAGGACATCTTCATCATCCCGGCGCTATCCATGATGAGGAGGGAGTAGTTCACCCTCGGGGCTGAGGGTATGTACCAGTAGCTATGTGTTTGATCTCTCTCTCTCATGTTCTCTCTCGTGTTCCCTCTATGGCACGATCTTGATCTATCCCGAGCTTTGTTATTGTAGTTGGATCTTATGATGTTTCTCCCCCTCTACTCTCTTGTGATGAATTGAGTTTCCCCTTTGAAGTTATCTTATCGGATTGAGTCTTTTATGAGAACACTTGATGTATGTTTTGGTGATCAACTTGCGGGTTTCGTGACATTGGGAACCTATGCATAGGGGTTGGAACACGTTCTTGACTCTCCAGTAGAAACTTTGGGGCACTCTTTGAAGTACTTATATGTTGGTTGGATGAACCTGAGATTGTGTGATGCATATCGTATAATCATGCCGACGGATACTTGAGGTGACAATGGAGTATCTAGGTGACATTAGGGTTTTGGTTGATTTGTGTCTTAAGTTGTTATTCTAGTATGAACTCTATGATGGATTGAGCAGAAAGAATAGCTTTATGTTATTTTACTACGAACTCTTGAATAGATAGAACAGAAAGGATAACTTTGAGGTGGTTTCGTACCCTACCATAATCTCTACGTTTGTTCTCCTCTATTAGTGGCTTTGGAGTGACTCTTTGTTGCATGTTGAGGGCTTGTTATATGATCTATCTATGTTGTTATTGTTGAGAGAACTTGCACTAGTGAAAGTATGAACCCTAGGCCTTGTTTCCTATCATTGCAATACCATTTACGCTCACTTTTACCACTCGCTACCTTGCTGTTTCTATTATTTCAGATTACAAAAACCTATATCTACTATCTATTTTGCACTTGTATCTTCATCACTTCGCCGAACTAGTGCACCTATACAATTTACCATTGTATTGAGTGTGTTGGGGACACAAGAGACTCTTTGTTATTTGGTTGCAGGGTTATTTGAGAGAGACCATCTTCATCCTACGCCTCCTATGGATTGATAAACCTTAGGTCATCCACTTGAGGGAAATTTGCTACTGTCCTACAAACCTATGCACTTGCAGGCACCACAACGTCTACAAGAAGAAGGTTGTGTAGTAGACATCAGCGATCACATCAACCTTGGAACCATTCCCGACGCGCATCGTCACCTCGTCCTTCCGCTTATTCCGCAGCTCCTGCTTTGAGTTACAAATATGAGCAACCGCACCAGTATCAAATACCCAGGAGCTACTACGAGTACTGGTAAGGTACACATCAATTACATGTATATCACATATACCTTTAGTGTTGCCGTCCTTCTTGTCCGCTAAGTATTTGGGGCAGTTCCGCTTCCAATGACCCTTCGCTTTGGAATAAAAGCACTCAGTCTCAGGCTTGGGTCCATTCTTTGGCTTCTTCTCGGCAACTGGCTTACCGAGCGCGGCAACTCCCTTGCCGTCCTTCTTGAAGTTATTCTCACCCTTGCCTTTCTTGAAACTAGTGGTTTTATTGACCATCAACACTTGATGCTCCTTTTTGATTTCCACCTCCGCTGATTTCAGCATGGAAAATACTTTAGGAATAGTTTTCACCATCCCCTGCATATTGTAGTTCATCACAAAGCTCTTGTAGCTAGGTGGGAGCGACTGAAGGATTTTGTCTATGACCGCCTTGTCCGGGAGGTTAATTTCCAGCTGGGACAAGCGATTGTGCAACCCAGACATTTTGAGTATGTGCTCACTGACAGAACTATTTTCCTCCATCTTACAACTACAGAACTTGTCGGAGACTTCATATCTCTCGACCCAGGCATGAGCTTGGAAAACCATTTTCAGCTCTTCGAACATCGCATATGCTCCGTGTTGCTCAAAACGCTTTTGGAGCCCCAGTTCTAAGCTGTAAAGCATGCCGCATTGAACGAGGGAGTAATCATCAGCACGTGACTGCCAAGTGTTCATAATGTCTTGGTTCTCTGGGATGGGTGCTTCACCTAGCGGTCCTTCTAGGACATATGCTTTCTTGCCAGCTATGAGGATGATCCTCAGGTTCCGGACCCAGTCCGAATAGTTGCTGCCATCATCTTTCAGCTTGGTTTTCTCTAGGAACGCATTGAAGTTGAGGTTGACATGAGCGTTGACCATTTGATCTACAAGACATTTTTGCAAAGGTTTTTAGACTAAGTTCATGATAATTAAGTTCATCTAATCAAATTATTTAATGAACTCCCACTCAGATTAGACATCCCTCTAGTCATCTAAGTGATACATGATCCGAGTCAACAAGGCCATGTCCGATCATCACGTGTGACGGACTAGTCATCATCGGTGAACATCTCCATGTTGATCATATCTTCCATATGACTCATGTTCGAACTTTCGGTCTCTTGTGTTCCGAGGCCATGTCTGTACATGCTAGGCTCGTCAAGTTAAACTAAGTGTTTTGCATGTGTAAATCTGTCTTACACCCGTTGTATGTGGACGTTGGAATCTATCACACCCGATCATCACGTGGTGCTTCGAAACAACGAACTTTCGCAACAGCGCACAGTTAGAGGGAACACTTTCTTGAAATTATTATGAGGGACCATCTTATTTACTACCGTCTTTCTAAGCAAATAAGATGCAAAAACATGATAAACATCACATGCAATCAAATAGTGACATGATATGGCCAATATCATATAGCTCCTTTGATCTCCATCTTCGGGGAGCCATGATCATCTTCGTCACCGGCATGACACCATGTTCTCCATCATCGTGTCTCCATGAAGTTGCTCGCCAACTATTACTTCTACTACTATGGCTAACGGTTTAGCAATAAAGTAAAGTAATTACATGGCGTTTAATCATTGCCACATAGGTCATACAATAATTAAGACAACTCCTATGGCTCCTGCCGGTTGTCATACTCATCGACATGCAAGTCGTGATTCCTATTACAAGAACATGATCTCATACATCACATATATATCATTCATCACAACCTTTTGGCCATATCACATCACAAGGCATATTCTGCAATAACAAGTTAGACGTCCTCTAATTGTTGTTGCATGTTTTACGTGGCTGCAATAGGGTTCTAGCAAGAACGTTTATTACCTACGTAAAAGCCACAACGTGATATGCCAATTTCTATTTACCCTTCATAAGGACCCTTTTCATCGAATCCGCTCCGACTAAAGTGGGAGAGACAGGAACCCGCTAGCCACCTTATGCAACTAGTGCATGTCAGTCGGTGGAACCTGTCTCACGTAAGCGTACGTGTAAGGTCGGTCCGGGCCGCTTCATCCCACGATGCCGCTGAAGCAAAATAAGACTAGTAGTGGCAAGAAAATTGACAACATCTACGCCCACAACAAATTTGTGTTCTACTCGTGCAAAGAAACTACGCATAGACCTAGCTCATGATGCCACTATTGGGGAACATTGCAGAAAATAAAAAAAATCTACGCTTCACCAAGATCAATCTATGGAGTTCATCTAGCAACGAGAGAGAGGAGTTCATCTACATACCCTTGTAGATCGCGAGCGGAAGCGTTCAAGAGAACGGGGTTTAGGGAGTCGTACTCGTCGTGATCCAAATCACTGATGATCCTAGTGCTGAACGGACAGCACCTCCGCGTTCAACACACGTACGGTTGGGAAAGACGTCTCCTCCTTCTTGATCCAGCAAGGGGGAAGGAGAGGTTGATGGAGATCCAGTAGCACGACGGCGTGGTGGTGGAAGCAGTGATGACCTCAGTAGGGCTTCGCCAAGCTCAGTGGGAGGGAGAGGTGGTACGGGGGAGAGGGAGGCGCTAGGGACTAGGGTGCGGCTGCCCTCCCGCCCCCCTCTTTATATAGGGGGCCTAGGGGGTGCACCGGCCCTAGAGATCCCATCTCCAAGGGGGGAGGCGGCCTAGGGGGGGGGGACTTGCCCCCCAAGTCAAGTGGGGCGCCCCCCCCCCCCACCCTTAGGGTTTCCAACCCTAGGCGCAGGGGAGGCCCAAGGGGGGCGCACCAGCCAACCAGGGGCTGGTTACCTTCCCATTTCAGCCCACGTGGCCCTCCGGGATAGGTGGACCCACCCGGTGGACCCCCGGGACCCTTCCAGTGGTCCCGGTACAATATCGGTGACCCCCGAAACTTTCCCGGTGGCCGAAACTGGACTTCCTATATAGAATTCTTTACCTCCGGACCATTACGGAACTCCACGTGACATCCGGGATCTCATTCGGGACTCCGAACAACTTTCGGGTTTCCGCATGCTAATGTCTCTACAACCCTAGCGTCACCGAACCTTAAGTGTGTAGACCCTACGGGTTCGGGAATCACGCAGACATGACCGAGACAGCTCTCCGACCAATAACCAAAAGCGGGATCTGGATACCCATGTTGGCTCCCACATGTTCCACGATGATCTCATCGGATGAACCATGTTGTCGAGGATTCGAGTAACCCCGTATACAATTCCCTTTGTCAATCGGTATGTTACTTGCCTGAGATTCGATCGTCGGTATCCCAATACCTCGTTCAATCTTGTTACCGGCAAGTCACTTTACTCGTACTGTAATGCATGATCCCATGACCAAACACTTGGTCATATTGAGCTCATTATGATGATGCATTACCGAGTGGGCCCAGAGATACCTCTCCGTCATACGGAGTGACAAATCCCAGTCTCGATCCGTGCCAACCCAACAGATACTTTCGGGGATACCTGTAGTATACCTTTATCGTCACCCAGTTACGTTGTGACGTTTGGTACACCCAAAGCACTCCTACGGTATCCGGGAGTTACACGATCTCATGGTCTAAGGAAAAGATACTTGACATTGGAAAAGCTCTAGCAAACGAACTACACGATCTTGTGCTATGCTTAGGATTGGGTCTTGTCCATCACATCATTCTCCTAATGATGTGATCCCGTTATCAACGACATCCAATGCCCATAGTCAGGAAACCATGACTATCTATTGATCAATGAGCTAGTCAACTAGAGGCTTACTAGGGACATGTTGTGGTCTATGTATTCACACATGTATTACGATTTCCGGATAACACAATTATAGCATGAATAATAGACAATTATCATGAACAAGGAAATATAATAATAATCATTTTATTATTGCCTCTAGGGCATATTTCCAACACAAATATCTTGCCATAGGTTTAGACATCGACCTAGGTATTTTTTTATGGACTTCATAAAAAAGCATATACATTTTTCCTGTTATATCCAGTAGAAGAACTAATTTGTATGTCTAACAGATGGACATGACCTGGATAACTTCTGCTCGAATATTCTCCGCTGCATATGTCGAGGGGGTTGAAAACTTCATGAACTTTATCAAAGCTGAGTACAGTGGTCCGAAATCAGATGTGCTTTGCCCGTGTAGCAGTTGTATGAATTCAGTTACAAAACCCCAGTCAACTGTGCAAAATCATCTACACTTGTATGGGATGTCGGTCACATATACTAGGTGGGTTCATCATGGTGAAGCTGTGAACGTCAATGTTATTGACTACGTGGAAGCAGCAGATCACCATCTTGATCTGCCTAATACTCAGGTGGAAGAGGAGGAGGTGGTGGTGGTGGCGGAGCCAGTGAGTTTGACCAACATTGAAACAATGCTACGAAATGCTCATGCATTCCGTGAACTTTCACCTGCATAAGAAATATGGTGGGCCCGCATGTTGGAACAATGCAACGTTCCTGTCACCCCGGGAAATAAGCTGTCAGTATTCTCAGCTTTCTTCAGGTGAAGACATCTGAGCGGATGACCAACAAATGATTTGATGCGATGTTGGCTTCTTTCCCCAAATCTTTCCCAGATGCGTCTGAGCTGCCACACACCTATAGTAAAATGAAGAATTTCTTTCGTGCAGTTGGAATTGGATATGATATGATCCATGTTTGTAAGAATAATTGTGTTCTGTTCCGGAAGGATTATGCCAACTTAAGTGAATGCCCGAAATGCAAATCATCAAGATGGAAAGATGGCGATGTTGTGAAGAGGATTCCTCATAATGTTTTGAGACATTTTCCAATTACACCAAGATTGCAGAGGTTGTTTCATGATGCTGAAACAAGAGAGGATGTACTGTGGCATTCTAGGAACCAGGAGTACAGAGTTCAGAATGTAATGAGCCATCCATCTCATGGTAGTGAGTGGAAAAGCTTCAATGATAAACACAAAAAGTTTGTTGTTGACCCGAGAAACATTAGACTTGGCTTAGCTTCAGATGGATTTAACCCATTTGGCCACCAGAGCGCCACATATAGCATGTGGCCAGTGCTTGTTATCCCTTACAAGATGCCTCCAAATGTCTTCACCAAAGAATCAAACTACATGATGGCCTTGCTCATCCCAGGTCCAACAAGTCCTGGAAAGGATTTTGATTTGTTCATGGAGCCTCTTGTGGAGGAACTTCAACAGCTATGGAAGGGTGTTCTCACTCGAGACCTATATAGCAGCCCACCAGCTAATTTCTTTCTGCGTGCTGTTATAATTTGGTGCATCCATGATTATCCGGCTTTGGGCACTATGTCAGGGCGAATGACACATGGTTACAATGCATGTGTTCGCTGTGACAGGAATCAGCTGTCATACGCAATACTTAGCAAGATCTGTTACATTAGACACTGTCGTTTCCTTGCCAAGGACAAGCCACATCCTAGAAAATACTGAAGACATGTGTTCAATGCAAAGCATGAAAACCGTGACGCGCCAAAGAGGCTCACCGCCGATGAGTTGCAAGTGGAATTAGAGAAGGTCAGGCATATTACACCAGGAAACCATCCTGGTAATGGTAGCGGAAAAAGGAAGCATGGCAGGGCAGAAGAGAGATTATTGTTTACCCGCAGGTCCACTTTGTGGGACTTGGAGTATTGGAAAGATTTGGATCTACGGCATAATCTTGATGTGATGCACATCGAGAAAAATATATGTGACAGCATTATCGGCACAATTCTTAATATTGAAGGCAAGACGAAAGATACCTTAAAATCTACTATTGATTTGACACACCTGGGTATCAGAAAGGATTTGTAGGTGCAAGATGAAGGTAAACCACGGGATACGGCACCATCTGTGTACGTCTTGGACAAGGTAAAAAGAAAAGAATTCTGCGAGGTCCTATCACGTGTGAGATTCCCACATGGATTTGCTTCCAACCCTGAAAGGAGGGTTAGTGCAGATGGAAACAAGGTACAAGGGTTGAAAACTCATGACTGCCACGTCCTACTTCAAAGGGTTTTACCTGTTATCCTTAGAGGATTGGGCCGCCCTGACTTATACAGAGCAGTTGCAGAGTTGTGACAATTCTTCAGGGAACTCTGCAGTAGAAATATCAGGATAGATGCTTTGGAGCGTCTTAGAGACAAGATACCAACTATACTATGCGACCTTGAGAAGATATATCCTCCAACCTTCTTTGATGTGATGGTGCATTTGGCTGTTCATCTACCTGATGAGGCACTACTTAGAGGTCCAGTACAGTATGACTGGATGTACCCTATTGACAGGCGGCTAGGCACTTTCAAGGGCTATGTTAGGAATAGAGCTAGACGCGAGGGTTCCATTGCAGAGGCCTAGATTGCTACAGAAGCATTGACATTCTACTCAAAATACATTGAAACAGCTGATCAGCTTAGCAAAGAGGTGGGTGAAGACAATCCCGGGCTCAATGTTTTCGATTGTTCTGTTCGAGTTACAGGGAAGAGTCGACAAGAGGACAAACCTAAAGATTTGGACAAAATGCTTTGGTATGTGTTGAATAACTGTCCTGAGATACTACCTTATATCAAGTAAGTGCATTACTACAGCTTATACATCGTAATCTACTAAACTTGCAGCACATTCTTATATATTTAGATGATTGACACGATCACTATGTTGTGCAGCATCTACAAAGAGGAGTTACTGCCGCAAAATCCAAGAAACATTGACAAACTGGTTATGGCAGGATTTGCGAAATGGTTCAAGAACCATGTAAGCTTTTGAAGTGCACTATCAATTTTTTTAATATATTGAGTACATAAGATGATCAGCTTGTCTATTTTCTAACCATAGGTTAATAAGATGCGGCAGGATGGGAGGCAGTTGATGATGCCCTTTACTCACTAGCAATGGGTCCTGATACTCAGGTAAGACATTATGAATCTTGCGTTGTTGGAGATGTGCACTACAAAACCCTTGCATGAGACGAAGGCAGGAAGACACAAAACAGTGCCATCATGAGCACGGATACGTATGACAAAGAGACAACTGAAATGTATGCTAACATAACATACATTGTTCAGTTGCAGTATATCTCTAGTTTCGAGGATCATCGGTGTGTGGTTCTGTTGTGCTATCGTTGGTATAACCTGTTTTCCAGGATCGCAAAACCCAGAGCTGATGATTATTTCAGATCCATCAATGTCAAGGCGGCGTACCAGACCAACGAGCCTTTTATTTTGCAAATCAAGCAACACAGATATTTTTCTTGGAAGACACATTTGCACGTAGCGATGACTGGAGAGTATTGCAAAGGCTTGAGCAGAGGAATTCGTTTAATGAAGTTGCACAACAAGATGATGTTTACACTGCTCTTGATGTACAAGATAACACAGATGTTCCTAATATCTTTGAGAACCATCACGTCAATGATGCCGGCGAAAAGATTGCCTATCGTGTTGTGGACATACAAGAGTTACTCAAGAAGAAGCCAACGTCTGAGGACGTTGAGGACGAAGAAGAAGATGACACCGTGGGGAATTACGATTCAGACTGATACACATGGCGAAGATGTTGACGCTGCTGCTGCGGATGATGATTACATTGCTTTTGTCGTATGTTCCTGTCAGAAGACGTTTTTTATCTACTATGTGAAATTGTGTTTGCTATGACAACTAAAACCTGATGAACATGTTGTTTAATATTCTGCTGTGAGAACATCGGTTGTTATATATGTTGATTTGTGTTTGGTGATTGTATGACAACTAAAACATGATGACATTGTTGTTTAGTTGTACTCATATTTGGCTGTGAAACTTGAATTTGATGACATAGTTTCATGTTGGACTGCAATTTGCTCGACGTCTTCGAATGAGAACAAAGCTGACCCGACAGGGCCTCTGCTATTTATTTATTTGTGAGCAAAATGGGATACCCCCTGATTTCCATTAATAGAAATCATTAGATGTTCACAACACTATGCCCAGCCTGCTACACAGGTTTCATTCATTACTAGTTTCAGCAAAGTGCTCATGTCGTAGCCACTGAATACATCATGAGTGCTACATACACTGCAAATATAGAGACAATCATCCTACAGAGCACATCGATTTTGCCCATTATCTTCACAAGCTATTTCATCTCCTCATTGTTGTCAAGGCTGTTTAGCAGCTGTTGCTTGGCCATGATCAAAGGAACTACATCTTTAACCTTCTGTTCTGCATCTTCCTCTTCTGTCGTTCCTTCAGTTACTTGTCCAACACCCCAACCTGCTGGTATTGGGATTCCTCGGCTAACCAAATAATCAGTGTAGTTGCATTCCCCCACATCAGCAACTTCCCAGAAATACAAATCACACGAATCTTCCCTTTTCTGCACGAATCAAATTGGAAGATCATCAACCAAACTATTAAAAAAATCAGCAACTGAAAGCAGCAGAACAACACTTAAACATATTATTACCCCATGATTCAGGCATTTGTAGAAGACTCGGCCAGGGTTGAGGATTGTGGTTGAGACGCGACGGATGATTCTGCGTGATTTGTAGCAGTGGCACCACACCAACGGCAGCAGGTTGCGATGAGCAATCGGCTGTGGTGCGCGTGCCGGTGGGGGCGTGATGAGACCCACAGGCGATGGTATGGGTGGCGACTTGGCGCATATCTGGTTGTTGCCTGCTGAGGAGCAGGTGGACGAGCAGCCAGTGGACATGGTTGGTGCGGCCAGAGCTTCTGATACTAGGCAGAGTAAGTAGAGAAGAGGAGAAGCGAATGTTGGCTATGTCAGTTTCATTACGTGCAGAGTAGCATAGCACCATATATAGTCATAGTCTAGGTTTGGATTCGAACCAGCTACAGGAGCACGTCTCTCTTTTTTCTAAAACTCGGCAACGTCTCTTTACTGGTACACTATCTTGTTCTGTACGCCTTCCCAAGTCTTTGATTTTCTTTCCCTTTTTTGCAAGGAAGGAAGGAGGACAAAATTAAGAGTTCCTGGGACTCGAACCCAAGACCTCTCGGTTGAAAACCAATGGTGCTAGTCACTTATGTGGCGAACGTTCCCTGTGAGGAGGACGGCAGACAAACGCATTTTCCTCATAGTTTTCTTCCTATATATAAAAAAGTATGCTACTTCGTGTCCGCTTAGTCAACAAACGATTGTGCTAACCTTGACCGTTGGATTGACATTCAATGTCTATCGCGTTTCTTCAGTCTCTTCTTCCTCGAGCCGCCAAAGCCAAACCAGCGCCGGCGGGACCGCCTGCTCCCGCCTCCCACGGCTGGTTGTGATCTTCCCTGGCTCTTGTTCGTTCCCGTCTGAGTCCTCACCAACGTCCTCCGCCTTGGTTCGCTCGCCGCGGCGCCACCCTCGGTGTTGTCAACATGGTCAACAACCGAGAGGAATAAGGAGATGACTGTACATGGTGAGGCTGACAGTAGGGACCCAGCAGCACGCGCAGTAATTTTGTTTTTTCGGGACGGAGAAGGGTATCAACTGGGTTGTGCGGGACCCGTGACCCATCTAGCCCAGGCTTTTATTTCATATGTTTAGCACATGACCATCCCACTTTGTTTTTTTTCATTCTGAAAAATGGCTAGCCAGCTATTTTGTTTTTTGCAGAATAACCAACATAGGCCTACTTGCTTTTCTACGCCCTGCTGGGCCGGAAATCTTTCAAGACACGGAGGGATGCATTTTGCCCAGAAAATGGGCTATAAGTAATAAGAAATGGGCTATAAGTAATAAGAAATGGGCTATAAGTAATAATAAATGGGCTGTAAAATGAAAAAATACAGCAAACATGCAATTAGTTCCAAAATATAGTTTTCTTTCATATTTTGATATTTTAGATTTCATTGTTTTTGTGAGGGTAAAATTTCATTGAATTTAAATTAAGGTATATTTAGATTTAACATTAATTTGAATCTGGCTAGAAATTTTGGGATGTATGCTGTTTGGGACAGATTTGGAGGCTGACTTGTGGGTCTACTAGGTTGACGTGTACTTTGGCTTTGTCCACTAGTAGAAAAGGGGGGCAATGGTCCAGGCCGGTCCATCCCATTCATCCCGGTTCAATCCAGAACCGGGACCAATGGGGGCATTGGACCCGGTTCTTGAGCCCCGGGGGCCGGCCGGGCCACGTGGGCCATTGGTCCCGGTTCGGCTGGACCTATTGGTCCCGGCTGGTGGGACGAACCGGGACCAATGCGCCCCGCTCCTGGCCCACCACCATTGGTCCCGGTTGGTGGGACGAACTGGGACCAAAGGGTTGGTCCTCATTGTGGCCAGAGTTTAGTCCCACCTCACCAACCGAAGGGGAATCGGACCGGTTTATAAGCCCCTCCCTCTCTGCCATATTGAGCTCCTCTGAAAATGAAAATAGATGCCCTTATATAGGGAAATTCGCCTAAATTCATACTGATTTCGTTTGAAATTCGTTATGAATTTAAGTTAATTTTCCTCTATAGGCGCATCTATGCTCATTTCTGAGTAGTTTTTTATATTTTTTTTCTTTTCTGCTATATTTATTTTTTTTCTTTTTATTTCTGAGTTGTAATAAGCCATTAAAAATAAGGATATATGCTCCTTTTTTAGTACAGTTAACCACAACTATTTTTTGCATCTATTCATTTCTGAGTAGTTTTCTATATAGTTTCTTTTTTTTCTTTTCTGTTATATTTATTCTTTTGTTTTTATTTCTGAGTTGTAATAAGTCATTAGAAATAAGCATCTATGCTATTTTTTTAGTAAAGTTAATCAAAATTATTTTTTCTTCTATTTATTTCTGAGTGGTTTTTTATATAGTTTTTTTGCTTTTCTGCTACATTTATTTTTTTCTTTTTATTTCTGAGTTGTAATAAGTCATTAAAAATAAAAAAGAGGCGCAATGCTCGTTAAGACGAAGCCGCTCCACCGGAGCAATACGGGTGGGTCAACGGTAGTCACACGACGATGCCTTCATCATGGTAACGACATGGAACGCCGCCATCGCCCGCCGTCAGCTCGGTTTTCACCAGCAACTACGTCTCCCCAACTCGCAGCTGGTGTCAGATGATGGATCCCGAGACCCGAACACCCAGGCTCAGGCCGACCACCTCTGACTGAAGAGATGACCACCATCTATGCTCATCTTTTAGTAAAGTTAATCATAACTATTTTTTCTTCTATTTATTTTTGAATTGTAATAAGTCATTAAAAATAAGCATCTACGCTCATATTTTAGTAAAGTTAATCACAACTACTTTCTTTTCTTTTTATTTCTGAGTTTTAATAAGTCATTACAAATAAGCATCTATGCTCCTTTTTTAGTACAGTTAATCACAACTATTTTTTGCTTCAATTCATTTCTGAGTATCTTTTTATATAGTTTTTTTTATTTTCTGCTATATTTATTTTTTTCTTTTTATTTCTGAGTTGTAATAAGTCATTAAAAATAAGCATCTATGCTCATTTTTTAGTACAGTTAATCACAACTATTTTTTGGTTCAATTCATTTATGAGTAGTTTTCTATATAGTTTTTTTCTTTTCAGTTATTTTTTTTCTTTTTATTTCTCAATTGTAATAAGTCATTAAAAATAAAAAAACGGAGCAATTCTTGTTAATTTGCTTCAAGCCTTTCGGAATAGTGTCAACTGCACTGCACATAGCTCTGTGCAGTCTACCGTATTCCTCAAGGCTTGAAGCTAACCAATGTGCAGGAGCATTGAGCCTCTTCGTCATCGTCTCTGCACTCAGGGCTTATAAATAGCTGCGAGTGCCTCTCGCTTGGTAAGGTGGGACTAAAAAAACAGCTGCAGGAAGAATCAAAATAAAATAAATAAAATAAAAAAAGTGCCACCTAAAGGGCTACCACGGCCTGAATACGACTAGAAACCCAACAATGGGCCAGGATTCAGGCCCGCAATAGGCCCAATAGGCCCACAGGCACATATAGTGTGTTTAGGCCTGTAAGCCTGCATTTGAGAGGAGCTCGAGAGGGCAGCGGGACTGGTGCTTATAAACCACTCTCGAACTCCCTCAGCTAGCGAGGTGGGACTAAACTTTCGTGCCGCGACGCGGGCAGCACATGGCCTTTAGTCCCGGTTGGTGCCAACAATCGGGATCAAAGGTCTTCGTTTCCCGTCCTTTGGGCTACTAAAAAGAGGCCTTTGGTCCCGGTTGGTGGCTCCAACCGGGACTAAAGGGGGCATTAGTCCCGGTTGGAGCCTCCAACCGGGACCAATGCTCTTGCTATATATACTGGACTTAGCAGTTTTCGCCAAATCCCATCTCTTTCTCGCCCCTGCCCCGAGCCTCTGCTCCTCGTAGCCGTCGCCGTCGAGCCCGCCCCACGCCGCCCCGAGCCCGCCGTCCCCGTCGCCACCCCGAGCCCGTTGTCGTCGCCGCCCCCATCGCCGCCCGCGTCCCGCGCCGCCCCGTCATCGCCGACCGCGTCCCGCGCCACCGCGCCCCGACATCGCCAGCCGTCGCCCCTGCCCCGAGCCCGTCGTCCCCGTCGTTGCCCCCGAGCCCACTGTCCTCGCCGCCCCTGCCCCGCGCCGCCCCGAGCCCGTCGTCGCCCCTAAACCGCGCCGCCTCGACGCCAACGTGAGCGTTTTTTTTATTTTTGTTAGATTTTTTTAGATTCTTTTTGTAGTTCATAGATTTTTTTTTTGTTAGGTTAGATGTGTAGTAATTTAGATATGTAGTTCATAGATTTTTTTGTTAGATTAGATTTTTTTTGTTAGATTACATGTGTAGTAATTAATTTGTTCATATTATGTTAGATTTTTTTGTTAGATTAATTAGATTTTTTTGTTAGACTAGATATGTGTAGTAATTAATTTGTTCATATTATGTTAGATTTTTTTCTGTTAATAGATTTTTTTGGTGATATTATTATTGAATATGCATGTTTGGTGATATTATTGTTAATAGATTTTTTTGGTGATATTTAGATCGTGTAATTAATTTTGTTCATAGAATTTTAATGATTTTTTTGTTCATAGTATTTAGAAAAAGGAAAAAAATAAGAAGTAGTTTATATATAGTTGTACTAGCTAGTTGATTAATAAAATAATTTATTTTACTATATAATGAAATAGTTTGTTTTTAGTAAGTACTACTTATTTATTTATAGTAAGTGCTTAGTAGTTGAATTAGATAGTTGATTTAATTAGATCTTTTTGTTAATTAGATTTTTTTGTTAGATTACATGTGTAGTAATTAATTTGTTTATATTATGTTAGATTTTTTTTGTTAGATTAATAAGATTTTTTTGTTAGACTAGATATGTGTAGTAATTAATTTTTTCATATTATGTTAGATTTTTTTGGTGATATTATTATTGAATATGCATGTTTGGTGATATTATTGTTAATAGATTTTTTTGGTGATATTTAGATTGTGTAATTAATTTTGTTCATAGAATTTTAATGATTTTTTTGTTCATAGTATTTAGAAAAAGGAAAAAAATAAGAAGTAGTTTATATATAGTTGAACTAGCTAGTTGATTTAATAAACTTATTTATTTTACTATATATAGAAGTAGTTTGTTTTTAGTAAGTACTACTTATTTATTTATAGTAAGTGCTTAGTAGTTGAACTACATAGTTGATTTTATTAATAAAACTACTTTTATTTAACTATATATAGAAGTAGTTCCCGCGTCGATGTCGGTGATGCCTATCCCGCATCCTCGTCGTCGTCGACTCGGTGGTGGAGGCCTGCTTGATCAGGGCCATGTTCGGGACTGGGCTCCGCCGGGTTGGTATTGGGAGGTGCTACCTTCCGGGGGACGTAGGTTGGTGAGGAGGCAACCTGTTGTTGACCCGATCCTTGTTTGGTGGCGGTCGCGTGGGCCAGTGACGGTGGTGAGGCATCCAGACACCGCAGAGGTGGTACGTCACCGTGTCAGCGAGGAGGACGAGCACGTCCGTCACTACATGGTTGCATTGGAGGGGAGGTTCGACAATACCTGGCAGGTTCTTCAGGGATCTCACTGGAGCTATGATCCTGTGATGGTTCCTTATCCTTGGGTGTCCACCGCCCGCGTCGATACCCGTCGGGAGCTACGGTTCTAGTTGTATTAGTGATAATATTCGACGATGTACGGACACCAAGAGATGATGTACTTTTTCTTATAATTATTGAATGCATGCTAATTTGAATACTATACTTTATTTTATGATTTGGTTTTGCTTATTTTATGATTTGGTTTTGCTTATTGAATGCTCATATTGGATAATTTCTCCTTCATTCCCGTGTGCTAGACAATTTGATATAATTAATAATGCATTCGGGAATGAAAGGAGGAGCTACGTACATCGATCATCGATACTCAATCCGTGATTAATAATAATGATCTAGTTTAATATTTGAATTATGAACGTATAGGCCGGAAATGTCGTACTCATCGGACGATGAAAACCGCCCGGGGGAGTGCGACTGGTGCCACGACGACCGAGGTATCTGTGACAGGTTCATTATGATGGACGAATATCGGCGCTTCAGCATTAAGCTCGAGGAGACCTTCGATGTTCATACGGTACGCAACCGACGATAATAGTTTTTTATCGTAATTACTCATGACTTCAACTATTTTAATCATGACAATATTTTTCATCTTTTCCAATTCGACTAGCTTATCCCATGCTTTGCAAGACGCTATGTACCCATCATGGTGTGGATTTTCAAGTAAAGTTGTACAATGCTCAGAGTGTAACCCATTTTGGTTGCAAAAATTGGGAAGCACTTTGCAAGATGTATGGTTTTGATGAGGGTATGCTTGTTACCATGGATCTTGGTGATCCTACAATCGAGCAAGAGAGACCTACGATTTTCGTCCTTGTGGATACACCTCCAATTCTTCCCCCATGTGAGCTTAACATAGTTATTAAGTAATTTATATTGTTTATTTGAAAATAGTTGACAACTTATTCTCCATTGACAGCTTATTTTCATTCTTCAAAGAATGTGCGGAAGATGGTAGACAGAACCTACTACACTGAAGGCTCCGAACTAACTTATCAGGAGAAAAATCATCTGGTCGGATTTTGTACTAATCTTGAGAATTACAATGTCTACAATCGAACTCCTCAACATTATGGTCAATACGTGCCACTAGTGCACGTGTTGAACTACGGTAACTACCATGGAGATACCCTGGTATGATTTTTTACTATTACAACATTTGTGCATCTTTTTGCACACTTCTAAAACTAGTACATCATATCATTGCTAACTACGAAGTTATTACTATGTTTTTCAACAGATAATCCCAAATGATTGTGTGCCTCATCTGATGTATACACGGGGTAGCCTTCATATTTTGAACATACACCTAGGTCGTCCTACGAATCTCAACTGTCCATACCGGGGTTCTAAAAGAAGTGGAGACATGATAATCAAAGAATGGAAAAAATGTATGGACAGTCGTAAGGAGCTTCTTGGAAGCAACATTCAGCGAAGGGCAAACATTGGAGACAGGATGATCACCATTCTTCATAATGGAGAGTCAGGGTCTATATTGTTTTATGCTATTTTACCTTAAGGGTGTTTAGGTCCTACCTGATACTGATGATCATGTGCTAAGAACAATTATGTAGGGTTGGGTTCGATGACTATGAGGATGATGATCGTATGACTTATTATTAATAACGAGTAGAAGTTGTATATGATGATGCATGATTAGTAGGACTTGTTATTATATATATATATATATATATATATATATATATATATATATATATATATATATATATATATATATGATGTATGATGCAAGCATGCATGAGCATTTTATATCTGCGGGGGTGCAATGGAAATAGCAGCAGCATTGATAAACCAAGGATGAAGATATAAGAGAGGACACTTCTCTCTATTAGCTAGCTATAATAACAACCTAAAAATAACCCCTAAAGCAGCCACTTTTAAAAAAAATTGACTTTTGGTCCCGGTTGGAGCCACCAACCGGGACCAAAGGCCCCCTGACTGGGGTGGGCGCACAAGGCCACGTGGAGGCACATTGGTCCCGGTTCTGGTTTGAACCGGGACTAATGGGTAGAGGTATTAGTAATGACCCATTAGTCCCGGTTCATGAACCGGGACTAAAGGCCCTTACGAACCGGGACTAATGGATGGTTTTCTACTAGTGGTCAACTTAGTCCACAAACGATTCTAGCAGTAGTGACCGTTGGATGTTAATCCAACGGCCGTGCTGCTTCTTCAATATGAACGATTCTAGCTCCTGTGACCGTACGATGTCCATCCAACGGCGGTAGTGCTTCTTCAACCTCTGGTCTTCTTGCTCCAGCCGCCCAAAGCAGCGCCGGTCATGCCGCATTCTCCTGCCTCCCATAGCCGGATGTGCTACCACGGAGGCCTCACCGCCCCCTACTATTCCCACCACTGGCCAGGCCCTGCGGCGACGGCAGCCTCACACCGTAGCCGAACCAGTGAACCCTCGTACTCCTCTCCGCGTGGGCATCCACTGCCCCGTCTTCCTCGGCTCTGCGTCGTCCCCTTCCTAGGCCTCGCCGTCATCCACCGCCGTGGTGCTCTCGGCGTGGCCTTGTCAATGTGGTCAAGGAACGACTTCCATCGGACGTGGACTGTACGTGGAGAGGCTGACAGCTGGGTCCATGGCCGCAGCAAGGAAGTGCCTCCTTATTATGCGGAAAATAATGATTCCTCCACCTGACAGCTGGGACCCACCGGATGGGCCACTGTATTTCGCCAAAAAAATGTTTCCCCTAACTGCTGGGACCCACCAGCTACATCTTCGCACGCAAGGAAGTGCGTTCGGGCAAAAAACGGTTCGCCCCCCTCACTGCTGGGACCCAACAGCTACATCTTCGGATGCAAGGAAGTGCTTCCGGGCAAAAAAAATGATTCGCCCCCCTGATTGCTGGGACCCACCAGCTACATCTTCTTACGCAAGGAAGTGTGTCCGGGCAAAAAAATGATTCACCCCCCTGACTGCTGGGACCCACCAGCTACATCTTCGCATGCAAGGAAGTGCGTCCGAAAAAACGATTCGCCCCCCTGACTGCTGGGACCCACCAGCTACATCTTTGCACGCAAGGAAGTGCCTGCCAGTCGGGACCCACCTGGTCAAAGTGTACGTAGCATTGTCATTCTGGTCGCGAACGTGTATGTACATATATACTGGTCGATGTAGAGGCGCGCACGTGTCGTAGTAGAGGCGCGCACGTAGCATGTACACGTACGTACAGCGGCCAGGGTGCAAGAAAGAAAATACGGCAACGTACGTACATACGGGCAGGGTCTCGAACGCCTACTCTCGCATACGTACGGCCAGGGCTCATGTACATGGCTGGGTCAGAACGGAGAAATAGTGTCGTCGTGTTCATGGGGAGCCAACCGGCTGGTTCGGAACAGAAAGCGTCGTCGTGTTCATCGGGAGGGCTTGGACGAAACAGGCAATAGAAATGAGGCCTCGCATACCGCAGAACAGAGGAAACGGCCTTGTGTTCGTCCGGCCACGTTCGAAACGGGATCCTGTTCATCGGGAGGGGTGTGGCGTACCGCAAAGCGGAGGAAACGGACTTCCTACGGTCAAAACGGGGGTCCTGTTGATCAGGAGGGGTGTGGCGTACCGCAAAACGGATGAAACGGACCTCCTACGGTCGAAACAGGGGTCCTGTTGATCGGGAGGGGTGTGCCGTACCGCAAAACGGACGAAACAGACTTGTGTTGGAGCGCTACGGTCGAAACGGGGGTCCTGTTCATCGGGAGGTGTGTGGCGTACCGCAAAACGGGACTCCACGGGATACTATTCATCTCCACCGTCGACCTCCTCCAGCCTCCACGGGCTACTGTTCATCCACCGTCGACCTCCTCCAGCCTCCACCTGTGACTGTTCATCCACGGGCTCTTGTTCATCCAGCCTCCACTGTGCGCTACTCCACCGGCTACTGTTCAACCACCCCTCTCCACGGGCTCCTGTTCAACCATCCCTCCACGGGCTACTGTTCATCCACCCCTCCACCGTCTACTGTTCATCCAGCCCTCCCCGGGGTCGTCCTGTTCATCTAGCCCTCCACGGGGTCCTGTTCATCCAGCCCCAACCGGCTCGATCGATCGGGGTCCTGTTTATCCAGAGGCTACGCCACGGGTCCTGTTCATCCACTCCCACCGCTCACTGTTCATCCACCCCCCCCCCCACAACGCTCACTGTTCATCCAGAGAAGCAGCATCGATCGGCTTCAGTTAGCAGCAGTAGCGAAGGAATCGATCGCTCGGGTTCAGTAACGCGTAACCTGCAGTGCAATCGCTCGGGTTCAGTTAGAGCCCAACGCCTCGCTCGGGTTCAGTTAGAGCCAATGCCTCGCACACACGCGCGTATGTGTACGAGAGAAATGCGCATCGCTCGGCCCCCGACCTCCCACCGTAACCGAGAACTCCCCTTCTACCACGGTTTTTTCCGTCATGGACGGCCCAAAGAATGTCATGCAGCTGTGTCTCCGGCCCGCCCAGGATGAAAAGCCCATTTTCTGTCATGATTTTTTGTCATAGAAGTAGGAGCCCACCGCATCTATGATGATACCGGGTTTTGTCACAATTATCGTCATAGAAGTGTCATATGTATGATAGGAAAAAAATTCGTTCAGCCCAAAATGTCACGGATGTGTCTTTTTTTGTAATGAATTGCGTCCTAGAAGCACCGCTAGGTGCAAGGCCCACTGCATGACCAACTCCGAACGTTATGAACGTCTGGCAGACTAAAGCTGATGACTACTCGATAGTTCAGTGTGCCATGCTTTACGGCTTAGAATTGGGACTTCAAAGACGTTTTGAACATCATGGAGCATATGAGATGTTCCAAGTGTTGAAGTTAATATTTCAAGCAAATGCCGAATTTAGAGATATGAAGTCTCCAACAAGTTCTATAGCTGCAAGATGGAGGAGAATAGTTCTCTCAGTGAACACATACTTGGAATGTCTGGGTACCATAACCACTTGACTCAGTTGGGAGTTAATCTTCCTGATGATATTGTCATTAACAGAGTTCTTCAATCACTACCACCAAGCTATAAAGGCTTCATGATGAACTATAATATGCAAGGGATGGAAAAGACAATTCCCGAGCTCTTCGCGATGCTAAAGGTTGCGGAGGTAGAAATCAAGAAGGAGCTTCAAGTGTTGATGGTTAACAAGACCACTAGTTTCAAGAAAAATGGCAAAGGGAAGAAAGGGAACTTCAAGAAGAATAGCAAGCAAGTTGTTGCTCCCGGGAAGAAGCCCAAGTCTGGATCTAAGCCTAAAACTGAGTCCTTCTACTGCAAAGGGACTGGTCACTAGAAGTGGAACTGCCCCAAGTATTTGGTGGATAATAAGGATGGCAAAGTGAAAGGTATATTTGATATACATGTTATTGATGGGTACCTTACTAATGCTAGTAGTAGCGCCTGGGTATTCGATACTGGTTCTATTGCTCATATTTGCAACTCGAAACAGGGGCTATGGATTAAACGAAGATTGGCAAAGGACGAGGTGACGATGCGCGTCGGAAATGGTTCCAAGGTCGATGTGATCGCCGTCGGCACGCTACCTCTACATCTACCTTCGGGATTAGTTTCATACCTGAATAATTGTTATTTGGTGCCAGCGTTGAGCATGAACATTATATCTGGATCTTGTTTGATGCAAGACGGTTATTCATTTAAATCAGAGAATAATGGTTGTTCTATTTATATGAGTAATATCTTTTATGGTCATCCACCCTTGATGAGTGGTCTATTTTTGTTGAATCTCGATCGTAGTGATACACATATTCATAATATTGAAGCTAAAAGATGCAAAGTTAGTAATGATAGTGCAACTTATTTATGGCACTGCCGTTTAGGTCATATTGGTGTAAAGCGCATGAAGAAACTCCATGCTGATGGGCTTTTGGAATCACTTGATTATGAATCACTTGATGCTTGCGAACCATGCCTCATAGGCAAGATGACTAAGACTTTGTTCTCTGGAACAATGGAGCGAGCCACTGACATATTGGGAATAATACATACCGATGTATGCGGCCCGATAAGTGTTGAGGCTCGCGACGGGTATCGTTATTTTCTGACCTTCACAGATGATTTGAGCAGATATGGGTATATCTACTTAATGAAACATAAGTCCAAAACATTTGAAAAGTTCAAAGAATTTCAGAGTGAAGTGGAAAATCATCGTAACAAGAAAATAAAGTTTCTATGATCAAATCGCGGAGGCAAATATTTGAGTTACGAGTTTGGTCTTCATTTGAAACAATGTGGAATAGTTTCGCAACTCACACCACCTGGAACACCACGGCGTAATGGTGTGTCCGAACATTGTAACCGTACTTTATTAGATATGGTGTGATCTATGATGTCTCTTACTGATTTACCGCTATCGTTTTGGGGTTATGCTTTAGAGACGGCTGCATTCATTTTAAATAGGGCTCCACCTAAATCTATTGAGACAACATCATATGAACTGTGGTTTGGCAAAAAACCTAAGTTGTCATTTCTTAAAGTTTGGGGCTGCGATGCTTATTTGAAAAAGCTTCAACCTGATAAGCTCGAACCCAAATCGGAGAAATGCATCTTCATAGGATACCCAAAAGAAACTGTTGGGTACACCTTCTATCACAGATCCGAAGGCAGGATATTCGTTGCTGAGAATGGATCCTTTCTAGAGAAGGAGTTTCTCTTGAAAGAAGTGAGTGGGAGGAAAGTAGAACTTGATGAGGTAACTGTACCTTCTCCCGAATTGAAAGTAGTTCATCACAGATGATGATCATGAAACTTCAGATCAAGTTAATACCGAACCTCGTAGGTCAACCAGAGTACGGTCTGCACCAGAGTGGTATGGTAATCCTATTTTGGAAGTCATGTTACTAGACCCTGATGAACCTACGAACTATGAGGAAGCAATGATGAGCCCAGATTCCGCGAAATGGCTTGAGGCCATCAAATCTGAGATGGGATCCATGTATGGGAACAAAGTGTGGACTTTGGTGGACTTGTCTGATGATCGGCAAGCCACAGAAAATAAATGGATCTTCAAGAAGAAGACTGATGCTAACGGTAATGTTAATGACTACAAAGCTCGACTTGTTGTGAAAGGTTTCCGACAAGTTCAAGGAGTTGACTATGATGAGACCCTTCTCACCCGTAGCGATGCTTAAGTCTGTCCGAATCATGTTAGCAATTGGCGCATTTTATGATTATGAAATTTGGCAAATGGATGTCAAAACTGCATTCCTTAATGGATTTCTTAAAGACGAGTTGTATATGATGCAACCAGAAGGTTTTGTCGATCCAAAAGGTGCTAACAAAGTGTGCAAGATCCAGTAATCCATTTATGGACTAGTGCAAGCCTCTCGGAGTTGGAATATACGCTTTGATAGTGTGATCAAAGCATATGGTTTTATACATACTTTTGGAGAAGCATGTTATTTACAATAAAGTGAGTGGGAGCTCTGTAGCATTTCTAATATTATATGTGGATGACATATTTTTGATTGGAAATAATACAGAATTTCTATATAGCATAAAAGGATACTTGAATAATAATTTTCAATGAAAGACCTCCGTGAAGCTGCTTACATATTAGGCATCAAGATCTATAGAGATAGATCAAGACACTTAATTGGACTTTCACAAAGCACGTACCTTGATAAAGTTTTGAAGAAGTTCAAAATGGATCAGTCAAAGATAGGGTTCTTGCCTGTGTTACAAGGTGTGGAGTTGAGTTAGACTCAATGCCCGACCACTGCAGAAAATAGAGAGAAAATGAAAGTCATCCCATATGCCTCAGCCATAGGTTCTATCATGTATGAAATGATGTGTCCCAGACCTGATGTGTGCCTTGCTATAAGTTTAGCAGGGAGGTACCAAAGTAATCCAGGAGTGGATCACTAGACAGCGGTCAAGAACATCCTGAAATACCTGAAAAGGGCTAAGGATATGTTTCTCGTTTATGGAGGTGAAAAAGAGCTTGTTGTAAATGGTTACGTTGATGCAAGCTTTGACACTGATCCGGATGACTCTAAGCCGCAAACTGGATACGTATTTATATTGAATGGTGGAGCTGTCAGTTGGTGCAGTTCCAAGCAGAGCGTCATGGCGGGATCTACATGTGAAGCGGAGTACATAGCTACTTCGGAAGCAACAAATGAAGGAGTCTGGATGAAGGAGTTCATATCCGATCTAGGTGTAATACATAGTGCATCGGGTCCAATGAAAATCTTTTGTGACAACACTGGAGCAATTGCCTTGGCGAAGGAATCTAGATTTCACAAGAGAACCAAACACATCAAGAGACGCTTCAACTCCATCCGCGATCAAGTTAAGGAGGGAGACATAGAGATTTGCAAGATACATACGGATCTGAATGTTGCAGACCCGTTGACTAAGCCTCTTCCATGAGCAAAACATGATCAGCACCAAGACTCCATGGGTGTTAGAATCATTACTATGTAATCTAGATTATTGACTCTAGTGCAAGTGGGAGACTGAAGGAAATATGCCCTAGAGGCAATAATAAAGTTGTTATTTATATTTCCTTATATCATGATAAATGTTTATTATTCATGCTAGAATTGTATTAACCGAAAGCTTAGTACATGTGTGAATACATAGACAAACAAAGTGTCCCTAGTATGCCTCTACTTGACTAGCTCGTTAATCAAAGATGGTTATGTTTCCTGACCATAGACATCTGTTGTCATTTGATGAACGGGGTCACATCATTAGAGAATAATGTGATGGACAAGACCCATCCATTATCTTAGCATAATGATCGTTAAGTTTTATTGCTATTGCTTTCTTCATGACATATACATGTTCCTCTGACTATGAGATTATGCAACTCCCGAATACCAGAGGAACACCTTGTGTGCTATCAAACGTCACAACATAACTTGGTGATTATAAAGATGCTCTACAGGTGTATCCGAAGGTTTTTGTTGGGTTCGCATAGATCGAGATTAGGATGTGTCACTCCGTGTATCGGAGAGGTATCTCTGGGCCCTCTCGGTAATGCACATCACTATAATCCTTGCAAGCAATGTGACTAATGAACTTGGTTATGGGATGATGCATTCTCGAAGGAGTAAAGAGACTTGCCTTTAATGAGATTGAATTAGGTATGAGGATACCGATGATCGAATCTCGGGCAAGTAACATACTGATGACAAAGGGAATAATGTATGTTGTTATGCGGTTTGACCGATAAAGATCTTAGTAGAATATGTAGGAACCAATATGAGCATCTAGGTTCTGATATTGGTTATTGACCGGAGATATGTCTCGGTCATGTCTACATAGTTCTCGAACCCGTAGGGTCCACACGCTTAACATTCGGTGACGATTGGTATTATATGAGTTATGTGTTTTGGTGACTGAAGGTTGCTCGGAGTCCCGGATGAGATCACGAACATGACGAGGAGTCTCAAAATGGTCGAATGGTCAAGATTGTTATATTGGAAGGTTACATTCAGACACCAGAATGGTTTCAGGAAGTTTCAGATGATTTTCGGAGTACCAGAAGGTTATGAGAACCCCTCCCCCCCCCGGGGGGGGTGGGAATAATGGTCCAACATGGGCCATAGGAGAGAGGGGAGCCAGCCCACAAAGGGTGGCCGTGCCCCCTCCCAGGGAGACCAAATTGTACTAGGGGAGGGGGCGCACTCCCCTTTCCTACTCCGGTTCCCTCTCTCTTCCCCTTTTCCCCTCCCGAAAGAAGGAAAAAAAGGGGGGGACCGAATCCTACTAGGAGTGGAGTCCTAGTAGGACTCACCCCCCCCCCATGGTGCGCGCCCCTGGTGGCCGGCCTCCTTCTCCCTCCTTTATATACGGGAGCAGGGGGGCTTTGATAACCCACAAGTATAGGGGATCGCAACAGTTTTCGAGGGTAGAGTATTCAACCCAAATTTATAGATTCGACACAAGGGGATCCAAAGAGTATTTGAAGGTATTAGCAGCTGAGTTTTCAATTCAACCACACCTGGAGATTAGTTATCTGCAACAAAGTGATTAGTAGAACAATAATATGATAGTTTTCATGATATTGCAGTAGCAACGGTAACGGTAACAGTGATAGTAGTGATATTGTAGCAGTAACGATAGCAGTAGCAATAGTAGCAACTTAGCAAGAACAATATAAGATAAATTCATAGGCATTGGATCGGTGACTCGTTGGATGATATTCATCATGAGACAGTTATAACCTAGGGCGATACGACACTAGCTCCAGTTCATAAATATAATGTAGGCATTTATTCCGTAAATAGTCATACGTGCTTATGGAAAGAACTTGCATGACATCTTTTGTCCTACCCTCCCATGGTAGCGAGGTCCTATCGGAAACTAAGGGATATTAAGGTCTCCTTTTAATAGAGAACCAGAACAAAGCATTAGCACATGGTGAATACATGAACTCCTCAAACTACGGTCATCACCGGGAGTGGTCCCGACTATTGTCACTCTGGGGTTGCCGGATCATCACATGTAGTAGGTGACTATAACTTGCAAGATTGTATCTAGACCATGGATATAATGGTGATAACATAAACGATTCAGATCTAAAATCATGGCACCCGAGCCCAAAGCGACAAGCATTAAGTATGGCAAAGTCATAGCAACATCAATCTCAAAACATTATGGATACTAGGGATCAGGCCCTAACAAAACTAACTCGATTACATGATGAATCTCGTCCAACTCCTCACCGACCAGCGAGCCTAAGAAGGAATTACTCACTCCCGATGGGGAGCATCATGGAATTGGCGATGGAGATGTGTGGGTGCTGACGAAGATCGAAGATCCCCCTCTCCGGAGCCCCAAACAGACTCCAGATCTGGCCTCCCGATAAAGAACAGGAGATGACAATGGCTCCCTCTCGTGAAACAAAATAATTCTTTCTCCTTGATTTTTTTCTGGAATAATGGGATTTTATAGCGTCGGTTTCAGGGTCAGCAGGGCCACCAGGTGGGCAGCACACACCTGGGCTCGCTAGGGGGCAGGTGCACCCTGGTGGGTTCTGCCCACCCAGGTGCCCCCCTCTCATATCTCTTGGCTCCAGAAATTCTCTTTATTGATATAAAAAATCATAGCAATGTTTCGTTCCATTCTGAGAACTTTTATTTCTGCACAAAAACAACACCATGGTAGTTCTGCTAAAATCAGGTCAGTCCGGGGTTAGTTTCATTCAAATCATGCAAATTAGAGTCCAGAACAAGAGGAAAAGTGTTAGGAAAAGTACATACATTGGAGACGTATCAATTCCCCCAAGCTTAAACCTTTTCTTGTCCTCAAGCAAATCAGTTGATAAACTGAAAGTGAAAAAGAAAAACGTTTACGAACTCTTTTGCTCTTGTTTCATAAATAAGCTTAAACAACACCCAGGTTTTCAGCAAGGATTATAACTAACCATGTCGACAATAATTCTTAAAAATTATATTAACTCATATCATTGACATAAACAACTAGAGAGCAATAATAAGATATATCTAATAGCAACACGTTGTCAAAACAATCATGATATAATATGACAATAGTGGTATATCGCTAGCCCTTTCTGAGACCGCAAAACATAAATGTAGAGCACCCCCAAAGTTTAAGCAGCTACTAAACATTGTAATTCATGGTAGAAAAGATCCAGTCATGATGCACCCAACATTAGCTATACACAATGCATCAGCATGACAACAGTGCTCTCAGGTTCTGACGCTTATTTGAGAAGGTGAGGACACAACATAAAAGTAAATTAATAGTCCCTTCGCAGAGGGAAGCAGTGATTTGCAGAGATGCCAAAGCTCAAGTTTTTAAAACATAGGTAAATGATATTTCGAGACATGCACCCTTCTCATTTACTTCACGATCATCAGTTATCAATATCTTCCATTCTAAGCACGCTAGTGGCAGTTCCCAAGCGGAAATGTAACTCCATTGGGAGTTTTTGTTTGATTATTTGTAAGCCCTTTTCTTTTTGCAGTTTGGGACTGGGCATCCCTATTACCGCCCTTTTTCTCATGCGATGGCGAGTGAGTAAACACTCGACCTGAGAATAACCCGCTTACCATGGAAGATACCGACTACCTCCTGTCGTTCCATGAATGATCCAAGCACACAAAAAGGATATTTATTTGAAGTTTTTAGAGATGGCACATGCAAATTTACTTAGGATGGCAGGTTAATACCGCATATAGGTAGGTATGGTGGACTCATCTGGAATAACTTGGGTTTCAGGTTTTTGGATGTACAAGCAGAGTTCCCACTTAGTATAGGCGAAGGCTAGCAAATAGGTTGAGAAGCGGCCATCTAGAGAGCAACAACGTTCATGAACATGCATTATGCATAAGTAACATTGGATACTAGCATGAGTAGGGTATGAACACCATGAACATAAATATCATAGAGGCTATGTTGGTTTTGATTCAACTACATGCATGAACATGTGCCAAGTCAAGCCACTCGAACATTCAGAGGAGGATACCATATCATCATACTACATCACAATCATTTTAACGCAATGTTGATATCCAAGATAAGTCATTATTCACTCCTAGATACTTATGCATGGCATGAGAAACTATAATATCTAATTGTCATTGCAAACATGTTTGATCATAATAGGCTGAATCATGGATACTAGGTTAAACATATTTACAAAAACAGAACAAGTCGAGTTCATACTTGTTTCTATCTGCCACACCAGTTCATCTAATATCGTCATTATTGCCTTTAACTTGCACGATCGAATGATTTGAAATAATAATAATAGTGTCAAGAGTGTCGTGGACTAAGCTGGAATCTGCAAACATTTTATTGAAGAGGAGAAGATAAGGTAATGTAGGCTCTTTGTTAGATCAACAATAATGCAATTGAGAGCCACTAAACATTTTCATCATGGCCTTCTCCTCTGTATGACTCGATAAAAGAAAAAGAAATTCAGAGAAACACACCAAAATATTTTTGGAGTTTTTGGTTTTTCGGAAGCAAGCAAATGAAAAAGAGAAAAGCAAAACCGAGAAAAACTATTTACACGGGAAAACTCCCAACAAGCAAAAGTAGAACAAGGAAATATTATTGGGTTTTCTTTTTAGTACTACAACAAATTAAACTAGGAAGAAAAATCAAAAGGAAGCAAGAAACATATTTTTAGATTTTTCTCAAAGTTTTTCAAATACACAAGAAGAAGGCGAGAAAATAAATTAAACATGGATGATACAATAAAAAAGTGTGGACACCAACAACTGGAATGAAATGTGTGAACATGAATGTAATGTCGGTGGAAATACGTACTCCCCCAAGCTTAGGCTTTTGGCCTAACTTGGTAATTACCAGTCGTAGAAGCCATGAGGTCCGATGTTGAAGTGCTGGGGAGCAGGCACCATAGGGTCCTACTGCTAAGGCTCCACCTGTGCCGCCGCTGGGTTGTTCCGGTAAGCGACAATGTCCTCACGCATATTCCTGAATCCGTTCCTGGCAACATAATCAAATAAAGCAGGTGCAGGCAAGGGAATAATATCACGAGTTGTCTCACCGAAAACTCAATTGTAGGGCAAGTCAATGTTAGGGTAATCAGCGACAAGAAACTAATGGTCCTTCATAGCTACTCTGTCTAGGTAAACCTTGGTCAAGGGGTGATCATGTTGGCGTATCTGCACAATTAAGTGAGTCGCCAAGCGAGTAGCGTAAATGCCCCCATGTATTTTACCCTTGAATCTGTTAAGGTGAAGGCGACGTGCCACAATAGCTCCCAAGCTAAAAGTGTTGTTTCCATAAAGTGCGTGATACAAAATAGCAAAGTCTGGGGCGCTAAGTGAACCCACCTTCTCTCTCGCTAGCAAGACTTTGCAATAAATAAGGCAAAATAATGCACGGCAGGAAACTGCAAGCTAACAGCAGTGGTGCCCGATACTCCCCTCTCATCCACCACTGTTACAGAACGGCAAAAACCATCAAACTCTAAGGTCCTAGGCTCTACCAAACCCCCATCAAAAGGAAGCATATAAATTAAATGACACCTCAGGGGGATTATTCCTGGGATGAAAATGAAAGTTTTGCACAAAGGAGTTTGTGAGGAGATGATATTGTTCGCATTCAGCTACGATGAAGTCGGTAAGGCTGGCATTAGCAGCATATTGTTTGAACTCTTGGAGGATTCTGGCCTCTTCCATGGATGCATTACGCGGCCACTCGCACGGCCATAGCTCTGCCAACCTCTGGGTATGGAGATCATTGTCAGATGACTGCCCAATAACCCCCTTGGAGTTCTTCTTGGAAGCAAACTTCCTAAAGAAACTCATTTTTTCCTATGAACAAAATTCTAAAAAAATTAGTCCACAAATTTTTTTTCAACAAAAATTCACAAAATCGATAGCAACTACTCATATAGATGTATAGAGGCCATAGCAAGCATTCGAACTACTTAGAACTCTAAGACTTCAACATGCAAGCTCATCTACAGCAGCACCAAGAGTAGCTAATTATTCTAAATATAAACCACTAAAACAAAAACTAATTGGACACATGGAGGAGTCACATACCAAGCAACAAATCCCTGAAACTGTTTCGGAAATGGAGCTTCGAGCAAAGAGACCGGAATCCGCGGTTTCGGGAGGAAGAACACGAGAGAGAGAGAGAGTGGTAATGATTTTTTTTGGGTGAATGGAGTGGTGTGGGAAGAAGAAGTAAGTGAGGGGACTCACCAGGTGGGCAGCACCCACCAGGGCACGCCTGGGGGAGCTGGCGCGCCCAAGTGGGTTGTGCCCACCTGGTGCGCCTCCCTCTAATATTATTTGCACCAGTAATTCAAAAATATTCAGAAAAAAATCGTATCAGATTTTTAGGGCATTGTGAGAACTTTTGTTTTTGGGTCATTTTTTATTGCACAAAAAACTCAGAAAACAAATAAAGCATGGAATTTTATTTTATTTAACTAGGAAAAACAGAAAACAAAAGGTAGGGACAGAAGGTAGTTCTCACTAAATTCATCAACTTCATACCTCTCAAAAATGATCCATTAATAAGGTTGATCAAGTCTTATTAACAACCACTTTCAATTAGCATGAAACCGAAGAACTTTCGTAAATCACTAAGTTACCTCAATGGGGATATGAATATCCCCAACAATAAGCATTTCATATTTCTTTTTAACAGTAGGTAGAGGTAGTTGAAAACTTCCGATGGTGATTGTCGGAGAATTTTCAATAACATTAATACCATTCTCTTGGAATTGTTTCTTCGAGAAGTGCACCGTATGCTCATTACCATTGATATGAAACATGACATTGCTTTTATTGCAATCAATAAAGCCCCTGCAATATTCAAGAAGGGTCTACCAAGGATAATCGACATGTTGTCATCCTCGGGCATCTCAAGTATAACAAAGTCAGTCAAAATAGTAACATTAGCAACAACAACAACGGGCACATCCTCACAAATACTGATAGGTATGGCAATTGATTTGTCAACCATTTGCAAAGATATTTCAGTAGGTGTGAGTTTATTCAAATCAAGTCCTTATATAAAGAGAAATGCATAACACTAACACCAGCTCCCAAATCAAATAAAGCAGTTTTCACATAGTTTCTTTTAATGGAGCAAGGTATAGTTGGTATTCCCGGATCTCCACGTTTTTTAGGTACTCCATCTTTAAAAGTGTAATTAGCAATCATAGTGGAGATTTCAGCTTCCAGTATTTTTCTCTTATTGGTGATGATGCCTTTCATATACTTTGCATAAGGAGGCATTTTTAAGATATCAGTTAAGCGAGTTCGTAAAAAGACTGGCCTCAACATTTCAGCAAAGCATTCAAATTCTTCATCATCTTTCTTTTTAGTTGACTTAGGTGGAAAGGGCATAGGCTTTTGAACCCATGGTTCTCTTTCCTTCCGATGTTTTCTAGCAACAAAGTCTCTTTTATCATATCTCATTCTTAGGTTGTTGGTTATCAAGATCAATAGTTGGTTCTATATCAACATCATTATCTGGTTCTTTATCATTTGGTTGAGTGTCTTCATGAACCTCATCATTATCTTTTTCATTATCAGAAGGTGAGTGTTCATTACCAGATTAAGTTTCAGCCTCAGAAATAGAAACTTCATTATCATTATCAGGAGGTTTTTCTATTTCAGGTTCACTAGAGGCAGGCAAAGTCTTATCATTTTTGTTCTTCCTTTTCTTTTTAGAAGAACTAGGTGTAGTGGTGTTGTTTCTTTGTGAATCATTTTCAATTCTCTTTGGGTGTCCCTCAGGATAAAGTCGTTCCTGAGTCATTTTACCTCCTCTAGTTGCTACTCTAACAACAAAGTCACTTATATTATTGTTCATTTGATCAAGACACTCTCTTTGAGATTTAGCAACTTTCTCTAATTGAGTTTGAACCATAGAGGCATGCTTTCCAACACCTCTAACATCATTTGAGATTCTAAATAACAAGTCACTTAAGCGAGCAATCATATCAGAGTTGTATTTCAATTGTTTCATAACATTTGCATTGAAGTGATCTTGCTTTCTAATGTAATTATCAAACTCATAAAGGCATTGACTAGGATGTTTATTACCAGGATCATCACTATCAAATTTCATTAAAGATTTTACATCTACCGCCTTGGGTGGTGGTGGTGCTTCAAGCCCATGTATTTCTTCGATAGGTGGTAAATTTTTAACATCCTCAGCCTTAATACCTTTTTCCTTCATAGATTTCTTTGCCTCTTGCATATCTTCAGGACTGAGATATAAGATACCCCTCTTCTTCGGAGTGGGTTTAATGGGTGTTTCAGGAGGAGTCCAATCATCAAAAAATTTCAATATGTTATTCAATAATTCTTCAGCTTCCCCAATAGTTCGTTCCCTGAAAACACAACCACCATAACTATCTAGGAAATCCCTAGAAGCATCGGTTAGTCCATTATAGAAGATATCAAGTATTTCATTTTTCTTAAGAGGATGATCAGGCAAAACATTAAGAAATTGGAGAAGCCTCCCCCAAGCTTGTGGGAGACTCTCTTCTTCAATTTGCACAAAGTTAAATATTTCCTGCAAGGCAGCTTGTTACTTATGAGCAGGGAAATATTTTTCAGAGAAGTAATAGATTATATCATGGGCACTACACACACAACCAGGAGCAAGAGTATTGTACCAAGCTTTAGCATCACCCTTCAATGAGAATGGAAATAACTTAAGAATATAGTAATAGCGAATCTTCTCATCATGAGCAAAAAGGGTAGCTATCTCATTCAACTTAGTAAGATGTGCCACAATAGTTTCAGTATCATAACCATGGAAAGGATCAGATTCAACCAAAGTGATTAACTCTGGGTGGACAGAGAATTCATAATCCTTATCATCAATAACAATAGGTGAAGTAGCAAACTCGGGATCACATTTCATTGAGATCTTTTCTTATACTTGCATAATAATTTCTATAGATCATCTCTATCCTTAGAAGCAAGAATATCTCTAGTTGCCTCCTCACTCATAGTATAACCTTTCGGTACCTTTGGCAATTCATATTTAGGAGGACTAGTTCTATTGGGTGTTTCAAGATTTTTAGTTTCAAGTTCATCATGAGATTCAACAATATCATGTTGTCTTACTCTAACAATTTGTTCATCAAGAAACTCACCTAGTGGCACATCATCATCAAGCAAGGTACTAGCATCATCATAAGTAGCATTCATAATAGAAGTAGCATCATCAACAACTTGCGACATATCAGAATCTATAGCAGAACTGGATGGCAGTTCCTTACCTCCCCTCGTCTTTGAGGGAAAAATCTTAGTCTTCGCATCCTTCAGATTCTTCATAGTGATAATATGATAATAATCCCAAGTGACTCAACAAATATAGCTATGCTCCCCGACAACGGCGCCAAAAAAGATCTTGATAACCCACAAGTATAGGGGATCGTAACAGTTTTTGAGGGTAGAGTATTCAACCCAAATTTATAGATTCGACACAAGGGGAGCCAAAGAATATTTGAAGGTATTCGCAGCTGAGTTGTCAATTCAACCACACGTGGAGATTAGTTATCTGCAGCAAAGTTATTAGTAGCACAGTAATATGATAGTTTTGATGATAGTAGCAATAGCAACGGTAATAGTAACAGTGATAGCAGTGATATTGTAGCAGTAACGATAGCAGTAGCAACAGTAGTAACTTAGCAAGAACAATATAAGATAGATTCGTAGGCATTGGATCGATGACTCATTGGATGATATTGATCATGAGACAGTTATAACCTAGGGCGATACGGCACTAGCTCCAATTCATAAATATAATGTTGGCATGTATTCCGTAAATAGTCATACGTGCTTATGGAAAGAACTTGCATGACATCTTTTGTCCTACCCTCCCGTGGCAGCGGGGTCCTATTGGAAACTAAGGGATATTAAGGTTTCCTTTTAATAGAGAACCGGAACAAAGCATTAGCACACGGTGAATACATGAACTCCTCAAACTATGGTCATCACCGGGAGTGGTCCCGACTATTGTCACTCCGGGGTTGCCGGATCATAACACGTAGTAGGTGACTATAACTTGCAAGATCGGATCTAGAACATGGATATAATGGTGATAACATAAACGGTTCAGATCTCAAATCATGGCACCCGGGCCCAAAGTGACAAGCATTAAGCATGGCAATGTCATAGCAACATCAATCTCAGAACATAGTGGATACTAGGGATCAGGCCCTAAAAAAACTAACTCGATTACATGATGAATCTCATCCAACTCCTCACCGACCAGCGAGCCTACGAAGGAATTACTCACTCCCAGTGGGGATCATCATGGAATTGTCGATGGAGATGTGTTGGTGATGACGAAGATCAAAGATCCCCCTCTTCGGAGCCCCAAAAGGACTCCAGATCTAGCCTCCCGATGAAGAAAAGGAGACGGCTGCGGCTCCATCTCGTGAAACACGATAATTCTTTATCCTTGATTTTTTCTGGAATAATGGGATTTTATAGCGTCAGTTTCAGGGTTAGCGGGGCCACCAGGTGGGCAGCACCCACCTGGGCGCGCCAGGGGCAGGGGCACCCTGGTGGGTTGTGCCCACCCAGGTGCCTCCCTCTGGTATCTCTTGGCTCTAGAAATTCTCTTTATTGATATAAAAAATCCTTGCAAAGTTTCGTTCCATTTCGAGAACTTTTATTTCTGCGCAAAAACAACACCATGGTAGTTCTGCTGAAAACAGCGTCAGTCCGGGGTTAGTTTCATTCAAATCATGCAAATTAGAGTCCAAAACAAGAGGAAAAGCGTTAGAAAAAGTAGATACGTTGGAGACATATCGGGCACCCCAAAGGCACACCATTGTCTTAGCCGTGTGCGGTGCCCCCCTCCACCGTTTACTCCTCTGATAGTATCATCGTAGTGCTTAGGCGAAGCCCTGCGCGGATCACATCACCAACACCGTCATCACTCTGTCGTGCTGACGGAACTCATCGACATCATCGACACTCTGCTGGATCAAGAGATCGAGGGACATCATCGAGCTGAACGTGTGCTGAACTCGGAGGTGTCGTACATTTGGTACTAGATCGGTTGGATCGTGAAGACGTTCGACTACATCAACCGTGTTAACCTAACGCTTCCGCTTTCGGTCTACGAGGGTACGTGGACACATTCTCCCCTTCTCGTTGTTATGCATCTCCTAGATAGATCTTGTGTGAGCGTAGGAATTTTTTTGAAATTGCATGCTATGTTCCCCAACATGAATATCAGCAAAAACCAAGGTCGAAGCCTCTAAATTGGTTGGCGGAGAGTGCACGCGAAAAGGGAGCCGCTCGATATCGAGCCTCAATTTCATGATCGAATGTCTTGCGCAACCAAACAACGATATTTGGGATACTGGATGCCAAAGTCAAAATCTGGCCCTCAATACCAACATCCAAACGCAGCGTTGAGCTTCTTACTTTTCAAAGCAGTTAAGCTATCAAGTCAATGTGCTAGTAAAAATAACAAATGAAGAAGTAGAAGTTTTTGCTGCAATAGTAATTGAAATAATGTAGCAAAGTTCTCCATAACAGAAACTAGAATAACGCACCCAATATGATGTCAGAAACATAAATTCCAAGATAAAATCTAACACTCTTTGCCAACATTGATCCTTTCATTTTGCAACATCAATTTAGAAGTGCTGGATAATTAGAGGCCTCACACTGACTGATACCATAGCATTAGGTATTCTTAAAGCTTCTTCCATCTTGGCGACTAAGCACTATCTGCTAGTAACTGAAATAAATCTAATAGCATTAGGTTTCTCACGAGAGTGTACAACCAAGTCAAAGATAATGTATCCTTACATTACTATTATTCTTCTGCAGGCTATGACCAATACCTTGTTCTTCATTTCAGTAATCAATTCTTTGGCTTTTACAGAATCACCATGTCCTAAATAACGTTGGATCATGCACTTGAAGTGTTAACCGTTGTGTCATGAGGTACCCTCTTATCAATCAACTCATTTATAAAGTATAACATCGTCCATCCTGCCCATTCTGCAAAACACAGCTCCTCCCATTGTGACATAGGCTCTTAATAATTATCAAGTAGGAGATGACATCAGCAGCACGGGCAACCTGTGGAGCATGATGTTTAGGGCCTCGTCCATCTACTTCATGTCACAAAGGCACTTGAATAGGCTGTTGAAGGTGATGATGTCCACCTTGATGTCTGTCTTGAGGATGAAGCTGAAGAAGGCAGGCCCTAGATCTGGGCGGCACGCGGCAGCAACAGTCAATCAGTATGTTGTAGGTGTAAATGTTGGGCGCTATCACCCGGCATCCCTATCGAGCCATGCAGTTGAAGAGAGTGACACTAGAGCAGGGCCGTCGGTGCAGGCAGCAAAGAGCGGCACACATGCGTGCAAGGGTAGCAAATAAGACATTGAGTCCACACGTATCGAACAGTTTGACACAACAATTTCTCCAACAGTTGGTGTGCGTGTTGGGGAACGTTGCAGAAAATAAAATTTTCCTACGGTTTCACCAAGATCCATCTATGAGTTCATCTAAGCAACGAGTGATAGGAGAGAGATTGCATCTACATACCACTTGTAGATCGCGTGCGGAAGCGTTCAAGAGAACGGGGATGATGGAGTCGTACTCGACGTGATCCAAATCACCGATGACCAAGTACCGAACGGACAGCACCTCCGTGTTCAACACACGTACGGAGCGGATGATGTCTCCTCCTTCTTGATCCAGCAAGGTGGAAGGAGAGGTTGAGGAAGAAGGCTCTAGCAGCAGCACGACGGTGTGGTGTTGGTGGAGAGGCAGTACTCCGACAAGGCTTCGCCAAGCACTTAACAGAGGAGGAGAGGTGTTGGGGAGGGGAGGGGTTGCGCCTTGGATGTTGTGTGCAGCCCTCCCTTCGCCCCTCTATTTATAGGGGAAGGGGGAAGGGGTCCGGCCCTCTCTAGATGAGATCTAGAGGGGGCGGCGACCAAGGGAGGGGGCTTGCCACCCAAGCAAGGGGGGCGCCCCCACTAGGGTTTCCCCCCCAACCCTAGGCGCATGGGCCCAAGGGGGGCGCCCAGCCCTCCAGGGGCTGGTTCCCTGCCCCCTACGGCCCATGAGGCCCTCCGAGAGGGGTGGCCCCTCCCGGCGGACCCCCGGAACCCCTCCGGTGGCCCCGGTACAATACCGATATGCCCCCGAAACTTTTCGGTGACCGTATGACAACTTCCCATATATAAATCTTTACCTCCGGACCATGCCGGAACTCCTCGTGACGTCCGGGATCTCATCCGGGACTCCGAACAACATTCGGTAATCACATACAAGTCTTCCTAATAACCCTAGCGTCACCGAACCTTAAGTGTGTAGACCCTACGGGTTCAGGAGACATGCAGACATGACCGTGATGGCTCTCCGGTCAATAACCAACAGCAGGATCTGGATACCCATGTTAGCTCCCACATACTCCTCGATGATCTCATCGGATGAACCACGATGTCGAGGATTCAAACAACCCCGTATACTATTCCCTTTGTCAGACGGTATGTTACTTGCCCGAGATTCGATCGTCGGTATCCCAATACCTCGTTCAATCTCATTGCTGGCAAGTCACTTTACTCGTACCGTAATGCATGATCCCGTGACCAGACACTTGGTCACTTTGAGCTCATTATGATGATGCACTACCGAGTGGGCCCAATGATACCTCTCCGTAATACGGAGTGACAAATCCCAGTCTCGATCCGTGTCAACCCAACAGACACTTTCGGAGATACCTGTAGTGCACCTTTATAGTCACCCAGTTACGTTGTGACGTTTGGTACACCCAAAGCATTCCTGCGGTATCCGGGAGTTACACGATCTCATGGTCTAAGGAAGAGATTACTTGACATAGGAAAAAGCTCTAGCAAAACGAACTACACGATCTTGTGCTATGCTTAGGATTGGGTCTTGTCCATCACATCATTCTCCTAATGATGTGATCCCGTTAGCAACGACATCCAATGTCCATAGTCAGGAAACCATGACTATCTGTTGATCAACGAGCTAGTCAACTAGAGGCTTTCTAGGGACGTATTGTGGTCTATGTATTAATACGTGTATTACAATCTCCGGATAATACAATTATAGCATGAATAAAAGACAATTATCATGATCAAGGAAATATAATAATAATCCTTTTATTATTGCCTCTTGGGCATATTTCCAACAGTCTCCCACTTGCACTAGAGTCAATAATCTAGTTACATTGTGATGAATCGAACACCCATAGAGTTCTGGTGTTGATCATGTTTTGCTCGCAGAAGAGGTTTAGTCAATGGATCTGCGACATTCAGATCCGTATGTACTTTGCAAATATCTATGTCTCCATCTTGAACATTTTCACGGATAGAGTTGAAATAAGGCTTGATGTGCCTTGTCTTGTTGTGAAACCTAGGCTCCTTGGCAAGGGCAATAGCTCCAGTGTTGTCACAGAAGAGTTTGATCGGCCCCGATGCATTGGTTATGACTCCTAGGTCGGTGATGAACTCCTTCACCCAAATTGCTTCATGCGCTACCTCCGAGGCTGCCATGTACTCCGCTTCACATGTAGATCCCGCCACGACGCTCTGCTTGCAGCTGCACGAGCTTACTGCCCCACCATTCAACATATACACGTATCCGGTTTGTGACTTAGAGTCATCCAGATCTGTGTCGAAGCTAGTGTCGACGTAACCCTTTACAACGAGCTCTTCGTCACCTCCATAAACGAGAAACATGTCCTTTGTCCTTTTCAGGTACTTCAGGATATTCTTGACCGCTGTCCAGTGTTCCTTGCCGGTATTACTTTGGTACCTTCCTACCAAACTTACGGCAAGGTTTACATCAGGTCTGGTACACAGCATGGTATACATAATAGATCCTATGGCTGAGGCATAGGGGATGATGCTCATCTCTTCTTTATCTTTTGCCGTGGTCGGGCATTGAGCCGAGCTCAATCTCACACCTTGGAATACAGGCAAGAACCCTTTCTTGGACTCATCCATTTTGAACTTCTTCAAAATCTTATCAAGGTATGTGCTTTGTGAAAGACCTATGAGGCGTCTCGATCTATCCCTATAGATTTTGATGCCTAATATGTAAGCAGCTTCTCCAAGGTCCTTCATTGAAAAACACTTATTCAAGTAGGCCTTAATGTTGTGCAAGAATTCTATATCATTTCCCATAAAAAGTATGCCATCTACATACAATATGAGAAATGCTACAGAGCTCCCACTCACTTTCTTGTAAACGCAGGCTTCTCCATAAGTCTGCATAAATCCAAACGCTTTGATCATCTCATCAAAGCGAATGTTCCAACTCCAAGATGCTTGCACCAGCCCATAAATGGATCGCTGGAGCTTGCATACTTTGTTAGCATTCTTAGGATCGACAAAACCTTCCGGCTGCATCATATACAGCTCTTCCTTAAGATAACCGTTAAGGAATGCCGTTTTGACGTCCATCTGTCATATCTCATAATCATAGTATGCGGCAATTGCTAACATGATTCGGACGGACTTAAGCTTCGCTACGGGAGAGAAAGTCTCATCGTAGTCAATCCCTTGAACTTGTCGATAACCCTTAGCAACAAGTCGAGCTTTATAGATGGTGACATTTCCATCCGCGTCCGTCTTCTTCTTAAAGATCCATATGTTTTCTATCGCTCGCCGATCATCGGGCAAGTCAGTCAAAGTCCATACCTTGTTTTCATACATGGATTCTATCTCGGATTGCATGGCTTCTAGCCATTTATTGGAATCTGGGCCCGCCATCGCTTCTTCATAGTTCGAAGGTTCACCATTGTCTAACAACATGATTTCCAGGACATGGTTGCCATACCACTCTCGTGTGGAATGTGTCCTTGTGGACCTACGAAGTTCAGTAGCAACTTGATCCGAAGTACCTTGATCATCATCATTAATTTCCTCTCCAGTCGGTGTAGGCACCACAGGAACATTTTCCTGAGCTGTACTACTTTCCAGTTCAAGAGGTAGTACTTCATCGAGTTCTACTTTCCTCCCACTTACTCCTTTCGAGAGAAACTCCTTTTCCAGAAAGGATCCGTTCTTGGCAACAAAGATATTGCCTTCGGATCTAAGGTAGAAGGTATACCCAATGGCTTCCTTAGGGTATCCTATGAAGACGCATTTTTCCGACTTGGGTTCGAGCTTTTCAGGTTGAAGTTTCTTGACATAAGCATCGCATCCCCAAACTTTTAGAAATGACAGCTTAGGTTTCTTCCCAAACCATAATTCATACGGTGTCGTCTCAAAGGATTTAGACGGTGCCCTATTTAAAGTGAATGTAGCTGTCTCCAGAGCGTATCCCCAAAATGATAGCGGTAAATCGGTAAGAGACATCATAGATCGCACCATATCCAATAGAGTGCGATTACGACGTTCGGACACACCGTTACGCTGAGGTGTTCCAGGCGGCGTGAGTTGTGAAACGATTCCACATTTTCTTAAGTGTGTACCAAATTCATGACTTAAATATTCTCCTCCACGATCCGATCGTAAGAATTTTATCTTTCGGTTACGTTGATTCTCTACTTCATTCTGAAATTCCTTGAACTTTTCAAAGGTCTCAGACTTGTGTTTCATCAAGTAGACATACCCATATCTACTTAAGTCATCAGTGAGAGTGATAACATAACGATATCCTCCGCGAGCCCCAACGCTCATTGGACCACACACATCAGTATGTATGATTTCCAATAAGTTGGTTGCTCGCTCCATTGTTCCGGAGAACGGAGTCTTTGTCATTTTGCCTATGAGGCATGCTTCTCATGTGTCAAATGATTCATAATCGAGAGACTCTAAAAGTCCATCAGCATGGAGCTTCTTCATGCGCTTGACACAAATGTGACCAAGGCGGCAGTGCCACAAGTATGTGGGACTATCGTTATCAACTTTACATCTTTTGGTATTCACACTATGAATATGTGTAACATTACGTTCGAGATTCATTAAGAACAAACCATTGACCATCGGGGCATGACCATAAAACATATCTCTCATATAAATAGAACAACCATTATTCTCAGATTTAAATGAGTATCCATCTCGTATTAAACGAGATCCAGATACAATGTTCATGCTCAAACTTGGCACTAAATAACAATTATTGAGGTTCATAACTAATCCCGTGGGTAAATGTAGAGGTAGCGTGCCGACGGCGATCACATCGACCTTGGAACCAATCCCGACGCGCATCGTCACCTCGTCCTTCGCCAGTCTCCGCTTATTCCGCAGCTCCTGCTGTGAGTTACAAATATGAGCAACAGCACCGGTATCAAATACCCAGGAGTTACTACGAGTACTGGTAAGGTACACATCAATTACATGTATATCACATATACCTTTAGTGTTGCCGGCCTTCTTGTCCGCTAAGTATTTAGGGCAGTTCCGCTTCCAGTGACCCTTCCCTTTGCAATAAAAGCACTCAGTCTCAGGCTTGGGTCCATTCTTTGACTTCTTCCCGGCAACTGGCTTACCGGGCGCGGCAACATCTTTGCCGTCCTTCTTGAAGTTCTTCTTACCCTTGCCCTTCTTGAACTTAGTGGTCTTATTGACGATCAACACTTGATGTTCTTCTTGATTTCAACCTCTGCTGACTTCAGCATTGAAAATACTTTAGGAATGGTCTTTACCATCCCCTGCATATTGTAGTTCAGCACAAAGCTCTTATAGCTCGGTGGGAGCGACTGAAGGATTCTGTCAATGACCGCCTCGTCCGGGAGGTTGATCTCCACCTGGGACAGGCGGTTGTGCAACCCAGACATTTTGAGTATGTGCTCACTGACAGAACTGTTTTCCTCCATCTTACAACTATAGAACTTGTCAGAGACTTCATATCTCTCGACCCGGGCATGAGCTTGAAAAACCATTTTCAGCTCCTCGAACATCTCATATGCTCCGTGTCGCTCAAAACGGTTTTGGAGCCCCGGTTCTAAGCTGTAAAGCATGCCGCACTGAATGAGGGAGTAATCATCAGCACGTGACTACCAAGCGTTCATAACGTCTTGGTTCTCTAGGATGGGTGCTTCATTTAGCGGTGCTTCTAGGACATAATCTTTCTTGGCTGCTATGAGGATGATCCTCAGGTTCCGGACCCAGTCCGAATAGTTGCTGCAATCATCTTTCAGCTTGGTTTTCTCTAGGAACGCGTTGAAGTTCATGTTGACATGAGCGTTGGCCATTTGATCTACAAGACATATTTTGCAAAGATTTTAGACTAAGTTCATGATAATTAAGTTCATCTAATCAAATTATTTAATGAACTCCCACCCAGATTGACATCCCTCTAGTCATCTAAGTGTTACACGATCCGAGTCGACTAGGCCGTGTCCGATCATCACGTGAGACGGACTAGTCATCATCGGTGAACATCTCCATGTTGATCGTATCTTCCATACGACTCATGTTCGACCTTTCGGTCTCTTGTGTTCTGAGGCCATGTCTGTACATGCTAGGCTCGTCAAGTTAACCCTAAGTGTTTTTGCATGTGTAAAACTGTCTTACACCCGTTGTATGTGAACGTAAGGATCTATCACACCCGATCATCATGTGGTGCTTCGAAACGATGAACTTTAGCAACGGCGCACATTTAGGGGGAACACTTTCTTGAAATTATTATAAGGGATCATCTTATTTACTACAGTCGTTCTAAGTAAACAAGATGCATAAACATAATAAACATCACATGCAATTATATAATAGTGACATGATATGGCCAATATCATATAGCTCCTTTGATCTCCATCTTCGGGGCTCCATGATCATCTTCATCACCGGCATGACACCATAATCTCCATCATCGTGTCTTCATGAAGTTGTCACGCCAACGACTACTTCTACTTCTATGGCTAACGCGTTTAGCAATAAAGTAAAGTAATTTACATGGCGTTCTTCAATGACACGCAGGTCATACAAAAAATAAAGACAACTCCTATGGCTCCTGACGGTTGTCATACTCATCGACATGCAAGTCGTGATTCCTATTACAAGAACATGATCTCATACATCACAATATATCATTCATCATTCATCACAACTTCTGGCCATATCACATCACATGACAATTGCTGCAAAAACAAGTTAGACGTCCTGTAATTGTTGTTGCATCTTTTACGTGGCTGCAATTGGGTTCTAGCAAGAACTTTTTCTTACCTACGACTAACCACAACGTGATTTTGTCAACTTCTATTTACCCTTCATAAGGACCCTTTTCGTCAAATCTGCTCCAACTAAAGTAGGAGAGACAGACACCCTCTAGCCACCTTATGGAACTAGTGCATGTCAGTCGGTGGAACCTGTCTCACGTAAGCGTATGTGTAAGGTCGGTCCGGGCCGCTTCATCCCACAATACCGCTGAAGCAAGAAAAGACTAGTAGCGGCAAGCAAGTTGACAAGATCTACACCCACAACAAAATTGTGTTCTACTCATGCAATAGAGAACTACGCATAGACCTAGCTCTGACACCACTGTTGGGGAACGTTGCAGAAAATAAAATTTTCCTACGGTTTCACCAAGATCCATCTATGAGTTCATCTAAGCAACGAGTGATAGGAGAGAGATTGCATCTACATACCACTTGTAGATCGCGTGCGGAAGCGTTCAAGGGAACGGGGATGATGGAGTCGTACTCGCCGTGATCCAAATCACCGATGACCAAGTGCTGAACGGACAGAACCTTCGCGTTCAACACATGTACGGAGCGGACGACGTCTCCTCCTTCTTGATCCAGCAAGGGGGAAGGAGAGGTTGAGTAAGAAGGCTCCAGCAGCAGCACGACGGCGTGGTGTTGGTGGAGAGGCAGTACTCCGACAGGGCTTCGCCAAGCACTTAACGGAGGAGGAGAGGTGTTGGGGAGGGGAGGGGCTGCGCCTTGGATGTTGTGTGCAGCCCTCCCCTCGCCCCTCTATTTATAGGGGAAGGGGGAAGGAGGCCGGGCCCCTCTAGATGAGATCTAGAGGGGGCGACAGCAAGGGAGGGGGGCTTGCCCCCCAAGCAAGGGGGGCGCCCCCACTAGGGTTCCCCCCCCCCCAACCCTAGGCGCATGGGCCCAAGGGGGGGGCGCCCAGCCCTCCAGGGGCTGGTTCCCTGCCCCCTACGGCCCATGAGGCCCTCCGAGAGGGGTGGCCCCTCCCGGTGGACCCCCGGAACCCCTCTAGTGGCCCCGGTACAATACCGATATGCCCCCGAAACTTTCTGGTGACCGTATGACAACTTCCCATATATAAATCTTTACCTCCGGACCATTGCGGAACTCCTCGTGACGTCCCGGGTCTCATCCGGGACTCCGAACAACATTCGGTAATCACATACAAGTCTTCCTAATAACCCTAGCGTCACCGAACCTTAAGTGTGTAGACCCTACGGGTTCGGGAGACATGCAGACATGACCGAGACGGCTCTCCGGTCAATAACCAACAGCGGGATCTGGATACCCATGTTGGCTCCCACATACTCCTCGATGATCTCATCGGATGAACCACGATGTCGAGGATTCAAACAACCCCGTATACTATTCCCTTTGTCAGACGGTATGTTACTTGCCCGAGATTCGATCATCGGTATCCCAATACCTCGTTCAATCTCGTTGCCGGCAAGTCACTTTACTCGTACTGTAATGCATGATCCCGTGACCATACACTTGGTCACTTTCAGCTTATTATGATGATGCACTACCGAGTGGGCCCAGTGATACCTCTCCGTAATACGAAGTGACAAATCCCAGTCTCGATCCGTGTCAACCCAACAGACACTTTCGGAGATACCTGTAGTGCACCTTTATAGTCACCCAGTTACGTTGTGACATTTGGTACACCCAAAGCGTTCCTACGGTATTCGGGAGTTACACGATCTCATGGTCTAAGGAAGAGATTACTTGACATAGGAAAAAGCTCTAGCAAAACAAACTACATGATCTTATGCTATGCTTAGGATTGGGTCTTGTCCATCACATCATTCTCCTAATGATGTGATCCCGTTATCAACGACATCCAATGTCCATAGTCAGGAAACCATGACTATCTATTGATCAACGAGCTAGTCAACTAGAGGCTTTCTACGGATGTATTGTGGTCTATGTATTCACACGTGTATTACGATTTCCGGATAATACAATTATAGCATGAATAAAAGACAATTATCATGAACAAGGAAATATAATAATAATCCTTTTATTATTGCCTCTAGGGCATATTTCCAACAGTGCGAGCTCCTGCCAGAATGTCCCAGAGCCCAAATGATCCTTGAGTTTGTTTAGCAACTGGTTTGTGTGTGAGGAGACAGCGTTGGAGGAAGATCCAGGTTGGACACGTGGCATTGCCGCCAATAAGGAGGTCCATGTTCCTTCTTGAGCGAATGTGGGAATGTGTCGACGGCGACCAACCACCGGCGCCAGCCCGGGAAGGAGGACAACATGCGGAGGTCAGCATAATTGGTTTGATGCCAAAAATTGGCATGCCAACATTTGGCAAATGCCAAATTTTGTCTAGTGCTTGGTTGGCTACAATGTTTACTTGCCAACCTCACAAAAAGTTGCCAACTGTTGGCAACTTTTGATATTGCCAATTGTTGGCTTGCCAAGTATTGGCAATGCCAAATGTTGGCATCAAACCAATTATGCTCATACACTCAACACAACTTTGAACTGTACTCAACTACATTAACTTATAATTTCAGCTAATCCCTCCGTCCCATAAGGTAAGGCGTTTTTTCAAATTATGTTAGCTTGCAAAAAATGTCTTACATTATGGGACGAAGGGAGTAGATCAGAAACAAAACACTTTGAACTGCACTCAACCAAACCTTCCAAATCATCAATACAAGATCTGAATCGACAATTATAGGCTTTCAACTAAACAAATCGAACATTCAACTGAGAAATCCAACTTTGGACTCAGCAAATCACACCTTTGGTCTACTATTGTTCACCACAGCACCAAACAACGGGGAAAAGGATTCGGAAAATTGGATTCCCATCTACTGCTACCTTCTCTTCCCGCTGCAGCGACAGATATACAGGGACGGTGAGGGGAACACGGTTGGGCACAGGCACGCAACGCAGGTCTGTCATATCGGCCCCCTTCGGTGTGGTCAACGACGACATGGGTCGATGGCACGACGCCTAGCTGTCGCTCGGTGGAAGATGGCGGCATGGCACATCCATGAGGACCAGAGATGACGAGGTAGGAGGTGGGCAGTGTCGGCGCAAAAATGCTAGACATACAGGCTTTTACATGGATTTACAGGCTCCTTCCAAACTTCTAAACATGGGCCCCTGAATTCAATGGTGGTGGGCCTGCGCCTTTACTATTGACCAATTAAAAATTGCCTTAACACCGTATTATCTTCCTCACCCCGTAATCCTATGTACGTGTAGCAAAGCATGCGTGATTTTGTCATATACTCCTTTTGTTCCAAAATAAGTGTCTCAACTTTGTACTGACTATGTTTTAAGAAAATGTTAATCATGTATTTGAAAATATGTTAACCACTATTTCAAAATTCTTTCTGATATGTGATACGTCTCCAAAGTATATTTCTTTATTGTTCCATACTGTTATATTATCAATCTTGGATGTTTATTATGCAATTGTATAATTTTTCGGAACTAACCTATTAACCTAGTGCCCAGTGTCAATTGTTGTTTTTAGCTTTTTTTTGGCTTTACAGGAAATTAATATCAAACAGAGTCCAAACGGAGAAAAAACTTTGGATTATTTTTTCCTGAACTAGATGGGACAATAGAAGGTTCGGGAGAAGACCCGACGAGCCACGAGGGAGCGACAAGCTCGGGAGCTGCGCCCGAGGGGGGCACCCTCCAGGCTTGTGGTCCCTTCATGGCACCTCTTGACCTAATTCCACCTCTATAAATTCCCAAATATTCTCAATATATCATAGATCCACCCGAAATACTTCTTTCGCTGCCGCACATTTTTGTTCTCGTGAGATCCCATCCGGAGGCCTTTTCCGACACTGTCGGAGGGGGGATTCAATCGCGGAGGGGCTCTACATCAACCTTGTTGTCCTTCCGATGATGTGTGAGTAGTTTATCACATACTTACGAGTCCATAGCTACTATCTAGATGGTTTCTTCTCTCTCTTTAATCTTCAATACAATGTTCTCCTTGATGTTCTTAGAGATCTATTCGATGTAATCCTTTTTTTGCGATGTATTTATTGGAATCCGGTGAATTATAAGTTTATGATCAAATTATCCATGAACATTTTTTTAGTCTTCTCTGAACTCTTTTATGCATGATTGTTATAGACATAAAAAATATGTTTTCAAAATTGTCAATCATGTATTTGGAAAATCTAAAATGTATATGTAAAATTGGTTTTGATGTATACAAAAGCTGTAGAACATGTATGAAAATATTTGATGTCAAAAAATATGTTTGAAAAATATTATTGATGTACTTGAAAGAATAACGTCTAAAAACAATATTATAGATGTATATAAAAAATGTTTCATGTATTTGAAAGTATGTTAAACATGTATTAAAAAAGGCATGTTCTATACGAGAAGAGAAATAATAAAACCAATGAAAATCAACAAAGAAAATCAGCAAAAAATACAAACTATGATAACCAATAAAGAAACACAGAAAAAAGGACGAAAACCAAGAAAGAAACAATGAAAATGGAAGAAAAAAATGAAAATAGCAAAGAAAATAACAGTGGAAATGAAGAAAAGAAATAAAGAAAACTGAAAAAAAACAAGAAAGAACGAAGACAATCAGTTAAAAAACTGAAAAAACGAATAAACCATGAATAGTCAAAGAAAACGGAAAGGAAAATAGAAAGAAAAGGAGAATGAAAGAAAAAAATAGAAGAAAACCAGACCAAAAGGGTTCCAGTGACCAGAAACCAACTATTGATTAAAACACCCAAAACGGATCGGCCCAGAGACAACGGGAGAGAGGAGTCTAGATACTGCTCTCGTCATGGACTGCGAGCAAACGGGCAGCCAGGCTTGCTACGGCTCGCCCCGACAAGCGCCTCACCCCGATTCAAAAAACGACCATAAATTTCACAAAAATATCCGTGAATACAAAAAAGTTAGCAAATTCAATAAATGTTAGTGAATATAAAAAGTATTCAAGAATTCAAATAAAGTTCATAAATGCAAAATATGTTCGAGAACTTAGAAAATCTTGGCTGATTCAGAAACTATTAACAAATCAAAAAAGGTCTTTGAATTTGAAATATGTTCCGGAATTTGGAAAACATTCATGAATTCAAAAAATAGTCACACTTTACAAAACTGTTTGCAAATTAAAAATGTTTATCAAATTGAAATCTTTTTAGAATATTTGAAAACAATGTTCGTGAATACAAAAAAAATCAAGGATTAAAAAATATTTGCGGATTGGAGAAAAATTGTGAATTCAGAAAATGTTTTTTAATTCTAAAAAAAGCAATTTAAAATCTACATGAATACAAAAAATGATTCCGTATTCAAAGAGTGTTCATTATTCTTAAAAAGGTTCAAAAATTCAAAAACAACCGTGAGTTGAAAAAATGACCGTGAACTAGAAATATTTTCACGATTTTGAAAATAATCACAAATACAAATAATGTCCGCGACTTAAAAAAAACATGAATTGAAAAACATTCACATATTCAAAGACTTCATCACTTGAAAAAATGTTTCGAACTCTAAAAAATGTTTATTATTCTTAACAAAATCAGAATCATTAAATTGTTCACGAATTGGAAAAAAATTACAACTTCAAAATATGTTCTGGATTTCAAAAGGAAGGAAACTAAAAGTAAAAACTAGAAGAAAAGCGAGTGAAAGAACCTTGCCAAGGAAGGTTGTAGAACTTTCCCAAAACCAGTGTAAAATAGACTTTGAATGAGCTGGCCCATATAACTGTGCACCAAGTGCTGGGGGTATGCGTTACATGGCTAACCAGTGAACTACACGGTAAATAGGAAGCGCCAAAGTGAGGATGGCTCAGCAACATAAAAATTGTTGGGATTATTAGGCTTTATCTTTCCTTGTCATGTAGGTAGGTAGTAAGGATCATATGCCTTCGGCATCATCCACTACGCGCAAGATCAGATGACTGCTCACCCGGAAGTGACACTAGAGAAACCCTCATGGAATATCAAGATAGGTTTGGAGTTGTTGTCGCAGAGATTTCATTGGTCATTTTATCCTATACATGGCAACAATTATCCTTACTGGTATCGAACCTTGAAGTTGAGAACATGCTCCTCTTTTCTTCTCAACTTCTCCAAGGATGTTCATCATCACCATCATGTCATCATCTTCATCATGATCAATGTACGAATCCAACGAATCTATGAACACGTTGAAAATTAACTCATGAAGCTCCGCGTAAGAAAACTTATCATGCAACAAATCCACGTTTGCATACAAATGAGCAAAAGTATCTAAAAACAGCTCCGACATTTTGTCAGACACTTGGGAGGTGAGGTATATGTCTAGCGGAGTAGCACGTACCGAGGTAGAAAGGGCGTCCGGGAGGGATGGCAGCCGGTGGTGGCGGCGCTGTGGGATCGGGGACGGCGGAGGAGCTATGGTGGGACGACGACGGAGCTAGGCAAGGGGTGGCACGGATGAGGACAGAATTTAGAGGAAGAGGGCAAGTCGGCTGAGGGTGAAGGTCGATTTGGGGGATTTGGCATGCGACCGACATGTCAGGCGTGTCCGGGCGGCCCCAAATCTGTCCCAAATTTTCTGTAAACTTGGCTAAAATTTGAAAACAAATTTGAGATTAACACAAGCTAAACTACTCAGTTATAAGTTTTTTTTTTGACAGTTACTCGGTTATAAGTTCGAGTACTACTCAGCCGCTAGTACACGAAACCGTGTTTAACTCTGAAGTCTGAACAGACCCGGCAGCCATGTATAGCCTGGTTGGTTGCCGGTGTGTAGCAACCGTGATTGTTTGTGTTACTTGTAAAAAAAATCAAGACTAGCCAATATAAATCAATCGAGCGCGTTCTCGTCTTCAGCAACTTTCCAAAGGCACTCGATCGTGCAAATAGACAACCATGAAACTGTCGTGGAGCAAGGACCTCGAGGTTGACGAGCATGAGTTCGTCATCCCGGAGGCCAGCCGTCGCTACCGCGTCACCGAGGTCTTCGTCGTCGACCCAATGAGCGCTGGCGACGAGGACGTGACCGTCTCCATCGAGGCCGGCGACCACGAGCTCGTGCTTGGGCCGATGTCCGCGTATAGTCCGGACGCCGACCTGCGCTCCGTACTGGCACTGGACGAGGCGTTTTGGCTGGACCGGTGCGACGACTCCGCCAAGAAAACGGTCGTTCGGTTTGAAGGCTACGTTCTCACGGAACCGGACGACGAGGATCCGATGCCGGCCGAGTCCATTGACGAGCTTGTCCAGCTCCACGGCGAGACTTCGGAGTCCGAGGATGACGACGGGTGCTTCGACGACGACAGCGAGCTCAATGTGTCGCTCGACATCCATGGACAAGATGCCAGGACGAGCAGCAGCCCACTGGTCCTGCCAGAGGTGGCGGCGAAGCGTGGCACCACCACTGGCCGTTCTCCCACAAACCAAGGAGTGGGCGTCGTTTCTCCGCCGGCTACGGAGAGGAGCTTTTCTCGGCGACCT